>NC_058415.1:75577531-75661929 GCF_002201575.2 Neomonachus schauinslandi | reverse complement strand
GATGTAAGGGGAGGTGGTCAAGGGCAGTGGATTCAGGGAGGTGGTCTAGGGTGATGGTACAACAGGAGGGGGGTCTAGGCAATGATGTAAGGGGAGGTGGTCAAGGGCAGAGGATTCAGGGTGATGGTGTTAAGAGGACATGGAATAGAGCAGTAGAAGTGGAACTGGTGAGCAGTGCTGGGATTTGGGACACATTTGAAGTTGAAGCTGACATGACTTGCCAAATGATCTCCTCCGGGGATCTCTGTTACTGATTTCACTTCAAGAAATTTATTCTAAGGTAGTGACCATGGATCTCCTCAAAGATACGATTCTAAGAATGTTCATAGTTTAAAATGGCAAAACGTTAGAAATAACTTGTACTTATAAACCGTTGGACCTAGTTAAATAAATTATGAAAATTCCTGCAATGATACAAATCAAATTTCAGCAGATAATTTGTCTGGATAGAGTGATTTTTTCAGCCATCATTTTTCTTTCTTTTTTTTTTTTTTTTTTTCGGTCTGAATTTTTAAATCTGTTTAAAATGAGACTGTTTTATAAAACAAACAAAAAAAAAGTGTCAAAGTTATGTTTTAAAAGTAAACCTGTCCTTATTTGACTGCACTTTTGCACAGCAGGGTCCACTGACTTTTCCATTTAAAATGTGTCCCAAGAACTCAATTCAGTTGGACATCCTGTGACGACTTCACAAATACTCATGATAGATTTACTACATAGCAATATGAGCCCAAACTGAGGTTGACACTGGGATTCATACATGTCTGGAGAGCTGGCTGGGTGTGTGTTTATTTATATGTGTAGTTTGCACTTGTTGGAGGGGGTGGAGTTGGGGAAGGCTGCAGAGAAAGAGGAAAAGGGGAATGGGGAGAACAGCTGGGTGCCTATGATGTGGCTGGCATGGTCCAGGGACTGAAGTTGAAGGAGCTTTTATTCAAAGGAATTGTGGGGCACGAAGGTACAAAGAGGGCATCCTTGGTGCCCAGGACATGAAACATGGCACAGAATGGGTGTAAATAACCTCCTCCTCACTCTGGGGGAGAACACAGATGAACCTGAGCATTTTGAAGATGTCTGAGAATGCAGAGTGTCTGGAAGTACCAGTTCTGAGAGCATCCTGATACAATAGTGTCCTTGGAAATACCGAGAATCCCTCTCTCCCAGTGGATTCATTGTCATTCAACATAAAAGAGGGGGGCCCTGGGGAAGTAAGGGAAGGGCGTGGGGACACCATAAAGTACCAGGAGTGAGTGGGCTTGTTTGTGAACCCACTGCAGGACATTTCCTGCAGTCTTCAGAGAGTTAACAAGTAGATACTTGGAATTGGAATTCCAAATGCAAAAGAAAACGTGGGTTATCAGCTTTATTGTGACCCTATTAACACAGAAATGGCAGTGTGATGTGGGAGAATTCAGGTTACCACAGAATAGAGGCGGAGCCCCCAGATCTTAGAGGTGGAGCCCCCAGATCTTAGAGGTGGAGAGGGCACTAGAGTTCTTCTAATGCCTTCCTTCTACTCTGCAGCCACCCAGCAAGAAGTTTTCTCAGTCCCTGAATGGCTTCTTTGATGGGACCTATTGACTCTTTTCTGGTGTATCAAGGTTGTCTGACTTCTCCCCTCTCGGAGTAATGTTATTTGGAAACATGGGCAGGGCTGTCATGGCTGAGAAGATGAGTATAGTGTGGGCCAAAATCCAATCTGTGCTCTACTCCCCAAGCTGTGTGCCTGGGCTTGGTGAATTGATGCTTTTCTTTTCTTTCTTTCTTTCTTTCTTTCTTTCTTTCTTTCTTTCTTTCTTTCTTTCTTTCTTTCTTCTTTCTTTCTTTTCTTTCTTTCTTTCTTTCTTTCTTTCTCTCTCTCTCTCTCTCTCTCTCTCTCTCCCCCCCCTTTCCTTCCTTCCTTCTTTCTTTCTCTCTTTCTTTCTCCTTTCTTTCTCTCTTTCTTTCTTTCATTTACTAAGGGAAAGCAACTTTAAAAATTAAATTTCCCTTAAAAAAAAAGTCTTAAAAAATTTTCACCCAAAGCTACCATGTGTGCTCAACAGCAGTGCGTACTTGTACTTCTAGAACTTCTGAAAAGGTCCGGGTCCTGTGACAGCCTCACAATTCTATACCCTTCAGGTATATGAAAGGACCCAAGTGCGAAAGAGAAACTAAAATTATAAGTAAGCTCTCTGCAACAGGTGCTATCCCAAACCTCTTTCACATAGCAGCTCATTTAACCCACACACTATCCCTTGAGAGTAAATTTGATTCTACTTTTAGAACGAAGGAAACTGGGGCTCATCAAACTGCAGTTCTTACACCTAGGAGGAAGCAGCATCAGGACACCAGCTTGTGTTTATTCCGTACGACTTCTTAGGTTTGCTACACATAGTTCTTTGGTTCTTTATGACTGTCAGCTTCTCCTTGTTCAATTTCCCTTTGGTCCCTTTACTGGCACCTCCTGTCTTTAACTCCCCTTTTCCTGTTTTTTCATCAATTAAACAGAATGTTATCACCTACCTTTGTCTTTTGGGCCACCTAGCATGCTGCCCAACAATCTCAGGTCTGACAGCCCTAGAAAACGTCTCAACTTCGCGGTACAACCATCTTTACAATTTTAGAGAATCTATCCAGGTGGCGATCCCTTCCAGTCCAGATGTATACATCTTGACTCTGTCATTCAATGCCTCCATACATCCTAAGACATTTTAACAACTGCCCAATATAATTCTTTCCTCCTTTCAAAAAAAACCCTCTTCAATTCCTTCCCAAGTGCATGGTCCTGGGTCTATCCGATATTTATTTACAGCTTCATTTCTCTCCAGAAATCCCAGTCGAATCCTATGAGCAGCCTTATTCTACATCACTTTGGCAGACATGCACACCAATGGACCTACTACACGACAACATAGAACTTTCCCCAGCTTCTCCCCATAGCTGGCCTCCAATGGACTCCTGTGCATTTCTTTCCTTCCTTCAACTTGACTGTCAACTCCTTGATGGCAATGCTGCATACACAGAAGTCATGCAACAAATATGTTCTGATGGGTTTGATTCTTTTGTGACTCTGTGCTCCCTGCCCACTCTTGGCCTCCCCCTCTCCTGGTCACCTGGTTAAAAAGGCTCTTGATAAATACTTACTGAATGAAATAATGAACCAGCACCAACTAAATATAAGGTGTTATTGTAATAATTGGCTGGGCCAGACAGAGACTTAAATACCACGTGGAGCTCTGTGGCAACACTGGAATGCCACTGGATATATGGAGGTCTGGCAGACAGCAAGCTGTGGTTGGATTTGGGCACAAGAGGGTGAGGGTGGGAGTGGGAAAAACTGAGCAGGAGTCATTATGTCTGGGATGAAATGGAAGGTTTGAGCAGGGAAGAAAGCAGCCTAACAACAGACAGGCTCTGAGTACTGAAAAATCAGGTGCGAAAATCAACAGCGGCAGTAACAATAAAGTGATAATATTAAAAGTAGACTCTCCCCTGGTTCAATGTGAGATTAATTATTTTCTGAGGTTGCCCAATCTTCATGCTGGATATGGGAACTAAGACTGCATTTTGGGGGGGAAAATCATAAGGTATATTAAATTCTAATTCATGATAGGCATACTGGAGTATTTGGGTGTCGTATGGTGACGACCACAACTTATTTTGAAATGAGTCACAAATAGGATGGATGATTGATAGAGGAAGGGAAATCTGGAGATGGCTAGACGTGTGCTAAGGCAAGTCCAGTAAAATGGTAATTGTCAAATCCAGATGGTAGGTATATCTATGTTGACTGTAAAAATGTTTAAACTTTTCTGTATGTTTGAAAAGTTTCACAATAAAATGCTTGGGGAAAATGCATGGTGGAGCAGTCGCTTCAGGTCCCTTAGGCGGATCCTACAATCATCAGAGCAAAATGTAGTTCATTAGGTAGAATTTTCCAGAGTGGCAATAATAAATCTCCATATTTATACAGGGTTCTATAGTCCACCAAACACAAAGTGTGATATGGACAGAACAGGCCCCGGAGTGAGACTCACTGGTTTCTGATGGCTAGCTGAGGGCAGGTCATTTAACTTCTCTATCTCTTGGTGGCTTCATTTGAAAATTTGTATACAAATTCTTCCCAGAGATATCGTAAAGATTAAATAAAGCAGTAACTTTAAAATGCTTGGAAAGTGCTAGGAAACTGATAAGTTCTATATGAATGCTGGCTATTATATCTTTTCATTTGCTCTTTGGAATAGAAATGGTTACTGTGCCTGACAACTGAAGAAACTGAAGTTTAGAGAGATGTTTCTTGTCCAAGACCATGGAGGTTAGTTAGTCAGAGGTGATAACTGGGGCTAAACTCAAGACTTCTTTGCCTCTTTCAAAACATGCTTCTCCCTGTGTCTGGACTCCCATTCAAATGTTCAACCAACTCCAAGATGAAAGAAATGCTAAATGCCCAGCAAAGTGCTTGGCACATGGTAGGCGCTGAAAAAGTAAGTGAATGATTCATTTATTGCACTCACTATGTCTGTTACCCTGCTAAGCATTATACATTATCTCAAAGTATCCTCATAAAAGCTCTAAGAGTTTCATTTTACTATACTACCCTGACTTGCCAGATGAGAGCAGAGGCTTTAGAAAGGGTATATTGCCCAAGATCCCGTAGCTAGCAAGTTTGAGCCACAGATGCATCTGGTTCCAAAGCCCATGCATTTTAAACAACACTGTAACACTTTCATGAATGAAGGGTTTGCTGCTTCAAAGCTCAGCCGAATGGTAGAAATTAGGAAACATGAGCCATTTTACCCTTAATCCACAGAGCTCCCCCTGGGTCTTTCTCATCATAGATGCATTGTATTACTAGCAAATGTGAATGTTTTGATGAATTAGGCAAACACTCCAATTGCCTGTACATTGCAACATCTTCCCTTCAAAGGCCAGGGAATGTAGACTGTACGTTCTTTGTCCAGCTTGTCTGAATGCGTCAACGCTGTCTGGGAGGCACAGAGGTGGACGCTTTCCTAGCAGGGGTGAGGCCCCTCCTGCATGTCCAGCTCCTGTATTTGTAACATTGCCATGTGCTGTACCACTGGGCCAAGGAATGAAGGGGCCCATGGTCCCAGCCACCTCGGATTATGCAAGCCAAGAAAAATGTGCAAATCGCATGAGAAAAGCAGGCAGTCCCCAAACATCTTTATTTGTTCATTTCTGTACCCTGACGCTTTGATTGCAGTCTTGCACTTAGAAATTTCAAGATAAGTATCAGCAGCTGGACACTGGGTAAATCAGAGGCACAGACTCTGTGTAAATACTGACGTTTCGAAAGCACGAACTTATGTCCAACAGCTTGGAGCACAGGACCCAGTGGGAAGGGAGGGGGAGTGGTGTTATGGCTTTGGCAAAGTCAACCTTCTGAGAAACTCGTGGACATGTCTGTACATGCCTGAACTTGTCTGACAAAGCCAAGCAGAGATTTCAGGATCTGCCAGATCCAGATACAAGCAGCCTGCTTGCTCAGTACCTAAAAGGAAGAGTCAGAGGAAGTAAAGGATTAAGATGAAGAAACAAAAGATTATGGGGCTGAAATCTCTTAGCAGAGGTTACAGGTGGGTAATCACAACAATGACAAGAAATGAAGCTGCCGTCTACTGAGCAGCAACCATTAACCAGATCCCAAGTTAGGGCTTTTTACATCCATTCACACAGTTAACTCTACCAATCATCCT
Organism: Neomonachus schauinslandi; assembly: GCF_002201575.2. Classification (NCBI taxonomy): domain Eukaryota; kingdom Metazoa; phylum Chordata; class Mammalia; order Carnivora; family Phocidae; genus Neomonachus; species Neomonachus schauinslandi. Next base: position 75,656,230 of record NC_058415.1, on the reverse strand, counting down.
GAATTTAGACAGAATTTGCTTCAGTCTATAAAGAAAATTTAAAAAAAAGGAAACTACGTTGGAGTGGTAAAATAGGTATCTCAAGGTCAGGACCTGGCAAGGAAGAGGAAACAGGGTTGCAACACAAGCCTGTCGGATCCAAAAAACTAAGGTAGGTAATCTTGAGATGGCCCCCATGCCCAGTGAGCATGAATTTGAACAAAGAAGAAACTTAGAACCAAAGTCCTTCCAAAGTTAGAATAAATAATAACCATTATATGCACACCATTTTACAATTATCAAAGAAGGGGTATGATCTACATGGACTCGATGCAAAAGAGATAAAAGTGCCAAAAGGGTTTGCCTCTCGGACAACAGCATTCCATAGACTAGCTATAAATTTTAGCTAGTAAACCCATCCATTTGATACCTTTGCTGAGAGAAGTGACTGGAAGAGAGAATTCCACTTAAGAAAAAGTACATAGAAAGTAAGAGAGCAACTCTCTCGTTAGGGGTTAAAATGATGGCTGGGACCAACCTCTCAGCATAGTGTGAGGAGAAATGAGAGAGCCTGCTGGTAAGATCTGTCAAGGACATACCCAGAAGATGGACTGGAAAAGCATGGGCAATGCTGGGTGTGACAGCCTTGGTCAGTTCAGCTGAGTGCAGATACACTGGTGAGTACAATTAGAATAATGGGTCAGTTAAGGTTGCTGATGCTGCAGCTGTGCTGTGAGGCTTAGTGTGTGCTAAGATCATTTAACGGCAAGCAGCTGGATCCAATTTTGCATAAGCAAAAAAGAAAAAAATGCGAGAATAATAAAAGCACACAGGAATTTCTCTTAGAGTACCACGAGCAAAAGATAATGTTAATTATGGGAAAGAAAACTCAAGGTGGCTGGGAGCATGAGGAGAGATGATGCTGGGGAGGAGGACAGAATCCTAACCCTGAAGTTCTTTCTGGATACCACTAATGCACTCAGATGCAATTCTATATGCAACAGGGAGTCAAAAAAGGAGGAGTAACATCGTCATGAAGCAGGAAAATGGGATAATCAGATAAAAGGATCATTTGATCTTCTGTATGGGTTAGAGAAAGGAAATTGTCAAGTGTGGCTGTTGATTTTCTTGGCTATATATATAGTAATGCCATTCACCATGAAAGGTAACATAGGGATGACAGATAAGAGGTAGGAGGAAAAGGTTAATGACATATTTAATTTTGGACAAATTGGGTTTGAGATGCCTGTAGGTCCTCCAAGAGATACTGATAGAACCTCATCCGTGTGTGTGGAGTTCACAAGGAATATCTGAGCTTGAGAGTTACAAATACAGAGTTGCTAGCACTGAGACACTGACAGAAGCCATATAGCAATGGAACAGGACATCCAAGGAGATGATAAAACAGAGTCTAATAGATAACCCTAAAAATAAACAAAAACAATAGTTATAGGTCAGACATATTAAGAAGAATATTTCTTCAAATTTCATAAGCGTAGCAGAGAGATAAATTAGTAGGACAATTATTCCCAGAATGGAAGTGTAATGACTTCTGAAAATCTACTTCTCCATCAAAGCAAGGACAACACTGGAAAAATTGTCAAGATCAACTTTTTTCAGAATTCTAGAAATTAATCAAAAGCTGGCAGTGTTTATTGAAGAAAATCAGCTGAATCTCAGTAAGAACAGTGAGGAGCTTAGTGGTACTTCAACATGTCCTATTCTTATCTCCTTCTTCCTAAATGGCAGCCATGCAAACCACCAGTCTCACAATTTTGGTAGCTGTGAAACCAGCAGCCTAGCAGGGACAGAGGTTAGAGGTCTCCTAAAAGCCTCTTTCCCAGAGATTTACTACTATTTGATCTGCCTGGCAGTTCCCTGGAGTACCCCATTCACAGGACTTGTCTTTATTTGACCTGACTCAAATATTCCAGAAATACAAGGTTGTGTTAGCATCTAAAAATCAATCGATGTAATATACTACATTAATAAATGACAAAATCCACAGGGTCATCTCAATACACACATAAAAAGAACTTGACAAAATCCAATACTCTTTCATTATAGCACAACTCAACAAACTATGAATAGAAGGAAACTTCCTCAACCTGATAAAAGGCGTTTATGAAAAACCCCCACTTACCATCATATTTAATGATGAAAGACTGGAATCTTAGGATCAGGAATAAGCCAGCAATGCCCATTCTCACCATTTCCATTTGACTTTTTCCTGTAGCTTCTAACCAGGACATGCAGTCAAGAAAAAGAAACAAAAGTCGTCTAGATTAGAAGGAATAATATTAAACTATCTCTATTTGTAGACGGTATGATTACTCACATAGAAAATCCTATGGAATCCAAAAAAAAAGGAAGAATTCAAATGAATAAGTAAGTTCAGCAAGTTTATAGGATACAAGATTAATATGCAAAATTCAGTAGTATTCTACACATTAGTAATGAACAATTCAAAAAAAAATTAAGAAAACAAGTTTACTATGCCATCAAAAAGAATAAAATATCAAGGAATAAAATTTAAAAAGAAGTGTAAGACTTGTATACTGAAACTAAAAAACATTGTTGAAAAGAATTAAAGGGGCACCTGGGTGGCTCAGTTGGTTAAGTGTTTGCCTTTGGCTCAGGTCATGATCCTGGAGTCCCGGAATCGAGCCCCACGTTGGGCTCCCTGTTCAGCAGGGAGTCTGCTTCTCTTTCTCCCTCTGCCTACCCCGCTCCTCTCTCTTTCTCCCTCTCTCTCTCTCACTTGCTCACTCTCTTTCTCTCTCAAATAAAATCATTTTTTAAAAAAGAATTAAAGATGACCTATAAACAGAACTATACCCCATGTTCACCAATTGGCAGACTTAATATTGTGAACATGGCAATACTCCCCAAATTGAAATGCAGATTCAATGTAATCTCTATCAAAATTTCAAATACCTTTTTTTTTTTTTTGCAGAAAAAAAGCTAATCCAGGCACCTGGGTGGCTCAGTCAGTTGGGCGACTGCCTTCGGCTCGGGTCATGATCCTGGAGCCCCGGAATCGAGTCCCTCACCGGGCTCCCTGCTCAATGGGGAGTCTGCTTCTCCCTCTGACCCTCCTCCCTCTCACGCTCTCTCTCTCTCTCTCAAATAAATAAAATCTTAAAAAAAAAAAAAGCTAATCCTAAAATTCATAGGAAAATATAAGGAACCTAGAATAGTCAAAAAAAAATCTCAAAAGAAGGACAAAGTTAGAGGACTCAGATTTCTTGATTTCATAACTTACAACGAAGATGGAGCATTCAGACGATATGGTACAGACATAAGCACAAGCCTATAGATCACTGAGATAGATCTGGTAGTCCAGAAATAAATCCTTAAATTTAGTTAATTGATATTTGATAAGACTCCCTGGACCAACCAATAGACACGTAACGGTCTTTCCAACAAATGGTGCTGGGACAACTGGATCTCCATGTTAAAAAGAAGGAAGGTGAACTGTCACCACACTACATGGAAAAATTAACCTAAACTGGCTCATAGACCTGAATATTATACATAAAACTAAAAAATTCTTAGAAGCAAACTTAGTATTAAAATTTCATGACTTTGAATTAGGCAAACCTTTCATAGATACAACACCAAAGCATAAATGAAAAGAGAATAAATAGATAAACTAGACTTTATAACATTTAAAATATTTTGCTTCAAGGACAATATCAAGAAAATGGAAAGGTAGCCCAGAGAATAGGAGATATTTGCAAATCATATCTCTGATAAAGGACTTCTATGAGGAATATAAAAAGAATATAACAACAGTAAAAAGACAACATAATTTAAAAATTAGAGCAAAAGATCTAAATAGATGTTTATTTCCAAAGAAGATACAGAAAGGGCCAATAATCTCATGGAAAGATGCTTACCAGTAGCCATGGGGAAAACTTAAATCAAAACCACAATGATAGACCTAGGATGACTAAAATTTAAAAAGACTTAAGAAGTCTGACAAAGATGTAGAGAAGATGGAACCCTCATATATCGCTGGTGGGAACGTTAAGTGGTACAGCTGCTTTGGAAATCAGTTTGGCAGTTTTTCAAAATGTAAGCATTTTGAAGAGTTACTAGATAACCCAGCAATTCTATTCTTATGAATATATATAAGAAAAATGAAAACATATCCCACACAAACACTTTTATGCAAATATATACAGCAGAATTATTTATAGTAGCCCCAAAGTAAAAACCATCCAAACATCTTTCAACAGATGAATGGATAAACAAATATGGTAAATCCATACAATGGAATATCATTCAGCCATAAAAAGGAATGATGTACTGATGTATGCTACAGTGTGGATGAAACTTGAAAATATTATCGTATGTGAAAGAAGATAGTCACCAAAGACCTCACTGACTAATTTCATTTACATAAAACGTCCAGAATAGCTTTAAGAAAAAGTAGGAAGTAGGGACGGGGTGAAGGAAGGGAATTGGGAATGACGGGGGTTTCTCCCAAAACGTGGGTTTTTTGTTTTTTTTTTTTTTTTGAAGTGATGTAAATGTTCTGGAATTAGATAGTGGTTAGTGTTGCACAACTCCGTAAATATACTAAAAACCAGAATTGTACATTTTCAAAAAGGTGAATTTTATGGTGTGTGAATTATATCTGAATAAAACTGTTAAAAAAAAGATCAGGAGACATAGTGAGAACAGTTCCTATGCTGTGAACAAACATATGGAATAAGGAACATTTACAGAATAAATGTATGGAATGTATGGAAATGTATGGAATGTTTATGGTATAAATGTCTGGAATGAGGAACATTAATGGGATTTAGCAACAGTGAGGTCTTTGATGAACTTGGCTAAAGATGGTGGAAAGGTGGGGCAGAGCGAGTCTGACTCATCAGCCAGTATTTATGAAATACACATTACACATTGGCATATGCCATTGGGATGAGGAATGAACGAAGAGAAGAAAGCCAGATGGGCATGTGGGAAACTGAAAATGGAGGATGGGAAGGGGAAGACCATAGGCGTAGATAACCCTTCCAGAAGTCTGGCTGGAAAGGGCAGAAAGTAAATATGTTAATCATTGGACGGAGACACAGATTTAGGTTTATGTGCAGTTTGTACATCTGGGAGAAACTTCGATTTCTTAACATGGGTGAACCAGCCTCTGTTTGGGGCTGATGGGAACGATTCGTGGGAGAAAGAGGAATGGGGTGGATGATGCGTCATGGGGAAGGGATAGTTGAAAGGACGAAGTTCTGGAGAAGTTCACCAGAGCACTGACAAAGGAATTATCTTTAGATACAAAGGAAGGGACATAAGCACATTCTTTGTGTGATAGGAGGAAGAGAGGGAAGATAGATGGAGACACAGCTTATCTTCAAGACTTGGGGGAGAACTTTGCAGGAATTTCCCTGTGCTAGCTTCTATGAGAAGGGAGGTTCCTCTGTGGAAAGCCAGGACACAATTGGTGGAATTTTCAGAGCCAAGCAGAGTGGTTGAAAGAGCTGCAAAGGGGGAAGCCTCAGAGCAGCAGTGCGTAGGGAAACAGGAAAGATGGCTCTTGGTTGTTCAGGACTCAAGCGAGGTTTGGGGCCATCAGTCTATTGTGGCTTCCATCCACAGTGTTGGGACAACTTTTTTTTTTAGTTCTCCCAGTGTTCAGCAGCAGCGTTCAGATGGCAACATGGATAAGGCAGATCTTTGCATTTATCCAGGACAGTTTTCCCAGAGAGGTCAGGGAATGTTCCATGTGGGAATGGAAGGAAATGAAAATACTTCATTGGTAAAGAAATTCTTTAAAGTTGGGCACCTAGAATCTAAGCAGAGGGAAGGAAGTGGAGTCTGTGCATGACTGATAGGGAAAAACTAGAGAGGGCAAAGAATGAGCGGTGTTCCTCCCCTTTCCCAATCTGCTTTTATCTGCCCCACCCCACCTTGCCACTAGCTTTCTCCTTCTCCTTCCTAAAGAGATGCTTGTTTACAATCGCTTCAATGGATGAGCTTCATCAGTTCATGCAGAACCATTACCTAACTGGCACCTAAGTTAGAGTGAGGCTTGTTTAGGAAACTACATGGTCAGCTCTTGGTTCAGCTTTACCAGAGGTGCTCTTCTTTGATCTTCAAAGCAATCGTGTCCTACAAGTGAGGCCAGAAGAATCAGCTCCCATAAGTACCAAGGGGTTTAGGGAAAAACCTAAACTATGAGGTGTATGGGTAGAATCCAGACCTGCTTTGTTATACCCATCTCCAGTCTATGCTGACAGGTAACATATATAAGAACACATACATTTGGCTCACTGAAGAGAGTCCTACTGATTTGGGGTGTGGGGGGGGGGTTGATGTTAATCACAGGAAACACCTCAAAAACCATATCCTACCATACATTTTAAATGGGATTATCAATCAATGTAGTCCTTCCTTGGGTTTCTAGACCATTTTTTCAATAGATTCATTAACTTTCCCTACCCTTACATGCATTTTCTTTAAATGAGGACCTAAATATGAGCTGGGAAGCATCCTACACATGATGTGAGAAAGGTCACTACTTTCAAGGGGCTTTAAATCCAACTGGGAATATAAAATGTATCTGTGCATATGCCTGTGTGAGGATACAGCATATGTTATGTGGAAAAGAGTTAATTATTTATGTTAACTTTTTAATTAACTTTCATGTGATGACACAGCTTCCTAGCAAATTCATTTGAACATCTGTTTCCTCTAGTAACTTAAAAAAAATCAACAAAATTTTTCTTAACATTATTATATCCACCCAGTATTTAAATAAAAATTTTTTACAAGTATCCAAAAATTTGATGGCAGGAATTGTGTCACCTGGGTTATCCTCAAACTGAATGTCAATGCCTGATAAACATCTGATTTTCACTGAGATGTTGAGCCAAAACAAATATGAAATCTTAGTGCAAATGTTCATCTGTATGGGCTGCTGTAGAGCTGCTAATTTTCTAGTTTTGAGATTCAAAAAATCCTTCAGTAATTAATAACTTTGTGACTTGAGGCAAGTCTTCATGGGACTCCTGGGTATCAGGTTTTTCACTCATTAAATGGAGATAATACTTTCCTCCTTACCTTACAGGGGTGTTCTAAGAATCAACTAAGAGAAGTGAAAATTGTAGGGCGCCCAGGTGGCTCAATTGGTTAAATGTCTGCCTTCGGCTCAGGTCATGATCTCAGGGTCCTGGGATGAAGCCCTACGGCAGGCTCCCTGCTCAGTGGGGATGCTACTTTTCCCTCTGCCCCTCCCCACTACTCATGCTCTCTCTCACTCTCAAATAAATAAATAAAATCTTTAAAAAGAAGGAAAAAAGAGAAGCGAAAATTCTATGAATGTTGGTAACTGTACAATAGTTGTAAGAGGTGATGGAGAGTGTCTTTTACCCAGAGAGAAAGACAGTATAAAATATTATTCCACAGACTCATAGGCCTGCTATGACCTTTCAAAACCTGTTATTTTATAGGTAAAGCCAGAAATATTCAAAGGGGATGTTGAACACACATATACACACGCACACATGCACGCACACACATGTATTCTTTTGAAAAGCCATTAAATCAAAGAATCATGGTATCTTCACTCCTGATATGGGTACATCAAAAGAGACTAAGAGATGAATCCAGTTGCTAATGGCTATTATTGATTGGTCATGTAAGAAGAAAACAAATGCCCCTGAATGTTTTTTATTCAGATGCTACCTTTAAATGTTGTAGCAAAGATAATTAGTATCTATTAACCTTTGAATGGAGATTTCTCAACCTCTGCAGTTAGGGTCTGGGTGATTCTTTGTTGGCAGGCCAGGAGAGGTTTCCCTCTGCATTATAGGCTGGGATACTGAGCAGCATCCCCTGTCTCTGTCTCTTGGCTGCCAGCGCCATCCTCCACCAAGTATGACAACCCAAAATGGCTCTAGATGTTGTCAAATGTCCCCAGCATGGGGCAGGGAGGGGTAGGGGCAGAATTACCTCCAGTTAAGAACTTCTGCTTTAAATAATATGAACCAACACATTCATGCAATATTTTGCAAGGCTCTTTTGAAAAGGTTATATATTAAATTCCCCATAACAACTAAGGTTTTGAGAAAGTAAATGGCTTGCCTGAGATCACACGGCTGGGTGCCAGGACTCTGACTCAGTTTTCTGGTGTCCCAATTTCATGCTGACCCCACTTCTCACCCTGCCTCATGTATTATGTATGTACTATCAGGTAGGGACTTGTAAGAGTCACCGTGTCCAAACCAAGAAATCCACTTCCTAGTTCCTCACAGACCCATGAAGGGACTTCTGGAAAAGAAAAACATGCCAGACCCTCTTTCTCTCTCTTACTCATTGTGTCTCTTACTCATTCTTCTCTGATCAATGAGATGGGGAAGAGTCTGACTTCCAATGAGCCCTGTTATTCTACTGGACAATTAGGGTTCAATATTATGGTGTTTAAAGATCACTGTTTCTAGCTGGACTGGCAGTTCCCCCTCTTTTGGACTGACTTACCCGTAGGATGTACTTTCTTTTTTGACTCTTATTACCATATGATAAGCTCTAAAAAGGCAGTTGGGGGACATCTGGGTGGCTCAGTCAGTTAAGCATCTGACTCTTCATTTCAGCTCAAGTCATGATCTCAGAGTCATGAGATCGAGCCCTGCATTGGGCTTCACACTGGGCATGGAGCCTGCTTGAGATTCTCTCTCTCTCCCTCTCCCTTTGCACACCCCCTCACCACCACTTGCGTGAGTACTCTCTCTCTAAAAAAAGAAAGAGAAGAGAAGAGGAGAGGAGAGGATAAGGGAGGGGAGGGGAGGGGAGGGGAGAGGAGAGGAGAGGAGAGGAGAGGAGAGGAGAGGAGAGGAGAGGAAAGGAAAGGAAAAGGGGTTTTGTTCCCTATAGAACCCTTGAATCTATTTTTTAATTGAGCCAAAGCTAGGACATAGAGTGACCAGCCTGTTCCCAGTTTGCCTGGGACTTTCCTAATCTTAGCACTGAAAGTTCCCAATCCAAGAAACCCCTTAGTCCAGAGGTGGAATCATATCCCCCACATAACTGACTGGTGCTGTCAGAAACCTGGAGAAGTTCAGAAGTGAAAATACAGTTCTCAAGTTAGCATAGGACAATAGATTCCCTAACATTAGCCCAGAAAGAGAAATCTAGGAAGGGACAATCACTTATTTTTAATAAGGTGTACTTAAATGAAGAGAGCAAGAGAGAGAAAGCAAGAGAGAGCAAAAGCCATGAGATTTCCACAGCAAACATAAGATGATTCAGGAGACAGATAAGTCAGAGAATGTTCACATGTGGGCACATAGTACGTCGCTATTACTTGTATGGATACTTGAGAGATTTCTTTAACATAGATTCTAATTAAAGACTTAAAAATACCCATTCATTTCATCCTCACAAAACCCCATAATACCCAAACAGTAATACCAATAGCTCCAGTTTATAGACAAACAAATCAACACTCATGTGAGTAAATCCCATGAGGATGCACAGTCATTTAATGGCACAACTGGGATTTGAACCCAGATCTCTCTCTTTCTCCTTGCCCCCTCTTGCCCTCTCTCTCCATAGCTGACACCTAGAAATTTCCATTATCTGAAGGTAACAGGCAGCTATTAGTGCTCTCTAAATTCCTCTGAGGAGAAAAACAAGAGTCATTATTAGGTTTTCTACTTAATTCAACTCACATTCAATTAATATTTATTGAGGGTCTCCAGTGGATTTGAAGCTGCATAGTATTCTGAATAAGGTGGACTTGGTGTGTTTCGATCTTCCCTGCTACAAAAAATTTTGAAGCTTTTTTTTTCTTCCTTGCTTTTGAGAGACTCTCGTTGCCTCGGTGCACATCAAAGTGCACTCAAGGGCAAAAGGGCTTCTTTCCTGTTATCTAAAATACAGTATTTTATGGTGGGGCTATTAATGCACTATTAATCCATCCAGCTCTAATACTTCGAGACAGATGTGTGACATGCTTAAAGCACATCTGCTAAATGTCCTACCGCATTCAGGCACTACGACTTCTGTCTTCAGAAAGCAGGAGTCTAATAAGGAGAGTGGAATTTTCATGACTTTAATGTGGGCTGCAATTTCCTCTTCGTTAGCCATTTCTGTATAGAGGACCCTCGACCAGTGTGGGGTTAGGGGTGTCCTCCCTGCAGTCAAAAATCCACTTGTGACTTTTGACTTCCCCAAAGCTTAACTACTCATAGCCTACTGTTGACTGGAAGCCTTACCGATAACATAAACATCAATTAACACATATTTTGTATGTTCTATGTATTATATACTGTATTTTTTTTTCGTTCATTTGAGAGAGAGAGAGAGTGAGTGAGAGTACAAGCAGGGGGAGGGGCAGAGGCAGAGGGAGAAGCAGACTCCCCGCTGAGCAGGGAGCTCGATGTGGGACTCGATCCCAAGACCCTGGGATCATGACCTGAGCCAAAAGCAGACACTTAACAGACTGAGCCACCCAGGTGTCCTTATATACTATATTCTCATAATAAAGCTAGAGAAAAGGAAATGTTATTAAGAAAATCATAAGGAAGAGAAAATACATTTAAAATCTGCATATAAGTGGACCCATGCAGTTCAAACCCGTGTTGCTCAAGGGTCAACTGTATTTCAAATTTCCAAAAACCTTTGAAGCACAAAGCAAACAAGGGCACTGGATTCTAATTTCCATGATTTTGAACCCCGAATTTCTTTCACCTGTTTCTTTATGTATTACTTCATTCATTCAACACATATAATGGAGTTAGGAACAGGATATCATGATGAGTAAGGCACCATCCTTTCTCTAATGAAACAGACAAACTGATAAGGCAAACGACCAGAAATATGGACACAGGATGGAGGGATGTCACAAGGGTCTATGCGGCTTGCAATGGAAACACACAGGAAGAATGAAGCTGGATACAGAGAACCAGAAGAGGCACTCTATAGAGCTGACATCCACGACGACTTACATACAGGTAGAGGATAAAGGGGAGTTATCAGGGTAAGGATGCACTGGGGATGGGGCATTAACCAGGCTGGAGTAACACAGGCTAAGCTACAGGGTCGTGGAAAACTATGCCACTTGTTAGAAAGCAGCAGAAACGTACTTTGAATAGAGAATAAAGTATATTTTATTGTTTTATTGTTTATAAAATAATTGTTATATTGTTTATAAAATAATAAGATTTATTTATTTTATATGGGGGGAGGGGCGAAGGGAGAGGGAGAGAGAAACCCAAGCAGACTCCACGCTGAGGGTGGAGCCTGACGCGGGGCTTGATCTCACGACTCTGAGATCATGACCTGAGCTGAAACCAAGAGTTGGAGGCTTAACCGAATGTGCCACCCAGGTGCCCCAAGAATAAAGTATATTTTTAAAAAGTGACAAGGGCTGAGGCTGAAGGTCCTTGTGGTGCTGGAATGAGAAAGGTTTGGTAAGTGTTGGAAGTCCACAATGTTCCACTGTGGAAGATGGATGGGTAAGAAGCAGCCTCAGAGTGTCCAGGTGAGATGAGAGGCAAAAAAATACCTTGGGCCAGGGCAATGCTAGTAGAATGGAGGGGAGAAGGCAGATAAGGCAGAAAAGGATTCCTTTTGAGGAAAAGAGCCATTTTGTAGACGAAGAAGCTGAAACCAATCGAGAAAACTTGAGTTGTTACACATGGACCTTACAGTGATGTTCTAGAACTGCAGTCCAGGGCAGAGGCTCGGGGGACAGCGATTCAGTCTCAGCTTGGCCACTTGCTAGATGTGTGAGCTTGGGTGAGTGACTGCAACTCTGTGTGCCTCAGTTTCCCCATGTGTAAAATTAGGATAATAATATAACTGCCTCAGAGTGTTGTTTCCCAGATTCAGTGCAATGGTATATAAAGTACTCATACCAGTACCTGGCACAGAGTAACTACTCAACAAATAATCACTATCACCATCATCACAGCTTTTCCTACTCTTACCTATGGTAACCACTCAAGAAATAATCACCGTTAGCATCATCCTCTCTTTTCCTTCTCTCACCCTAACTTGGCCACCCACATGAGGAATGGGAGTGTGGGTGCTGGTTGTTCATTTCCATTCGATAGTTAAGGTAACTAGGGAGAGAGATTGGCTGGATCCCCTAATCTCTTAGAATTGGGCAACTGCAGTACTAAACTAAATAGTTGGGCTATTCTGATTCTAGTCTGTGTTCCTTCCAACCCACTGTTCCCCCTCTCCTGGTGAGAAGTGTAGAAGTGCCAACTTCTCCACCCCTGGGTGGGGCTTCCCCTGGGATTTTTGGGAAGTCTTTGCTTATATACAAACGGAGCCAAAATTTGGTGTTGCCCCATTATGGTTTGCCTGGGCAAGACCAGGGACACATCTTGTTCTGTTTGAAGTTGGTTCTAGTTTTGACTAAAGACAGAGTGAGGATAGGACCCAGGAGGATGTGAGCAGTGTTATGCCATCAAGAAGATGCATGAATCAGTTTGCTGGGGGACGTTCTAGGATAAAATGAAATCGTGCAGCGGTAAAGTGAGCACATGGAGGTAGGGCTGCTCCTCACCATGTCTCCAGGCCACCATGACATGACAGGGATTCTTTAAGGGTCCTCCCTGCATGACAGCCCTCTGAGATACTAGGAGAGTGGATGAGAGCATGTCGGCCCCTGGAATACACTAATAGACCATGTCATTCAAGGATCCTCTTCTACTTTCAGATGTGGAACCCAAGGCCCAAAGAAAAGAAGGACCTTACTCAAGACCTCATTGCAATTTCATAGTAATAAAAAACTTCCTCGTTGAATAAAAACCATTCATTTCACCTGCTATGTTCCAGCATCCCACAGCAGTTCATCTGACTCTGGAGGTATATTTTCATTCCTACCTGGTTATACAAATATGCATTTTATTTTTTCTTTTCCTCACCGAGTAGTAATTCCTGGGGGATGAGATTCATGTTTTCATCACTGCATTATACACAGCCCCAAACACAGAACTTTGCACCTGGCCAGCTCTTCAATAATTAATTTTTGATTATTAATGAGTAAGAGGTATGTCACTTAGAATGCTGGCTCTCAGGCCTCATAAAGTCCCCACTAGAAGGGAGTACACCTGAAACCACGCCTCCCAAACAGAACCAAGAGCACCATTCTAATCCTTGATTCACATGATTTCATTTATGCCTTGCTGGGATTTTTCAGAAGTCTCTCAAGTTTTGAAGTTCTTTAACCAAGTTACACAAAGGAATGGGGTAGACAGAAGGGAAAAGGTTGGCTTTCTTACTGGAAGAGCTGTTTGAGATGGTGCAGTGGTGTCTTCCAGAATTAGCCAGAGCTGTCCACCTGGTCACAGCAGCTCTGGGTGTCCCCAGGCCTCTCAGGCATGTCCAATGCGCACCAGAGGATAAACCAGAGCCCGTGTTCTCAGAGGACAGAAAGATCCCAGAGAAAACGGGGATGTTACTGAGCTCATTACTAGTTCTCTGTCCCAGTCAGATAACTATGGGGTGGAGGGAACCTAGAAATGTTTGCTTACAGGCGCTCCTCCACATGCAAACGCACAATCTTCCTGGGACAGCATTCCCAACCATCATAGGAGACAGGTGTGACTAATCTGCCCTTTTCAAAAATGAGAAAGCGGACTTTCAGAAGGTAAGGGACTTGGCTCTAAGTCACGTAGGAAATAAACAGCCCTGTGCAGATCTGAAACTGGGACTGTGGGTAGGTCCCGAGGGTCTGAACAATATGCTGTATTATATCATTGCCTCTTTCGCTAAGGTAGCCATTCTGATTCTCTGTGTCAGTTAAAAGAAAATTCTTTATTTTTTTTTTTTTTTAAAGATTTTATTTATTCATTTGAGAGAGAATGAGATAGAGAGAGCATGAGAGGGGGGAGGGTCAGAGGGAGAAGCAGACTCCCTGCCGAGCAGGGAGCCCGATGCGGGACTCGATCCTGGGACTCCAGGATCATGACCTGAGCCGAAGGCAGTCGCTTAACCAACTGAGCCACCCAGGCGCCCAAAAGAAAATTCTTTAAAAGGATGCTGATTTATTAACTCACTGCCTTTGTCTGCAGGGTCATTTTGCTGGCATCTGGATGGAGATTGATGAGGACAGAGTATTTGGCAGGGCTCTGCAGTTTGAAGTGCAGGAGGGGTTTTCTTTGTAGTGAGGAGGGACAGAGGATGTAAATTGTAAAGAGCAAGTAGGTTGGTTGACAAAGCTACCCTGAGGGTGTACCCTGGTTGTGTGTCACTGATCCAGATCATCTGAGAACTTGCCACTGACACCTGTTAAAAGAAAAACTGGCAATTTGTGCACAAAGAATACACAGATAGCAACATTCGTTTTCATCACATAGGGGTCAGGAATTATAACTAAAGCAATCTGACATTTTCTAGACCTTTCTGAAATTATCTTCCGCCCACAGAGGGAAGGGAACCTAAGAACCTCTGTTCTCTGTTCATGTCAGCTAGCATTACATCTGACAGTACAGAACATAATACAATGTTACCTGGGGGAGGCTGAGCATATGGCATCTCCATCCAAGAACTCGTGGGACCCTCGGAAATTCATTTCACGTTTCAGAACCACTTCTCCCTCCTTGATAAAAATCAGCTGATTTCTGCCTCAGCCCATCATACTGCAAACCGTGTTTACAAAATAGTAGGTCAAACTCTGGAGCAGAGTAGCTTTAAAAGCACAGACCTTGGAGGCAGGTTGACTTGGTTTTAAACCCTAGCCATATTGTTGGTTTGACCTTGAGTGGTCACTCACCTTCTTGGAACCTCAAATTTGCCACGTGGGAAACATGTTAATAATGTTTGCCCTCTTGCTTCTTCTGGGGCTGCATTAAAAACATTGTAAATAAAGCACTTTGCACAATGCTTGACACATAATAAATGCTCGCTAAATGGTGGGCTGATCTCATTATTATGGTAATATTTGACACTATTATGATCATCTGGTCCCTAGTAAATATGCATTTATGGAGCAATGTAAACACAGACACTTTATGGGAAGGAGCCTAATAAAACTCATTCTAAAGAGAATTTTAGAGAGATTGAAGAGGACACCTCCCATCAATGCCCACGTTAATCCTCCAATGAGGAACCAGGAAAGAAACTGATTTCAGCCTTTCAGCCAGCAAATAACTGCTTCCTCTTGAAAAGTAGCGTTTGAAACTGGTAACTGATTGTGTTCCCCTCTTGTTTTCAATGCTAGGAAGCTCATATTCAAAGGAGGACAATAAATTAACACTTATGTAAATACCCTTTTATGCAAGGGCTCATTATACCAATGAGAACACTGCGGCCCAAAATGATTTATTTTATGTATTTGACATAATTGCTCCTTCCCTCCAACTTGGAAGGTACTCTTTTGTTCCTTGACAAGCTGCTCTTCTGAAAATTCTCTCCCGTTTTTCTCTTCTGACCTTTTGTATTCTGATGCATCGAATGGTCCACATGTTTAATGTGCTTTACCTGCATCGTATTTAATTCTCCCAGAAATGCCCTGAAACGTGCTATTACTTTACGGAGAAGGAAACTGAGGCTTACGTGACTTGCACCAACCCAATATACTAGTCTGCCACCCACCTCCCTCATGACATTTTCCCTCTGAGTGATAGGATCTTTGTGTGGCTTGAGCAATAGCCCCGTACCACACAGTACCAAATTTGCCCCTATGGCTCTGAACTACCTCTTGAACACTAAAGTATTATTTCCAAATGACTACTAGGTAGCCCACAGACACTTTACATACAGTATGTTGAGAACCAAATACATATCCCTCAGCTGGAAACCATTCCTTTTCCTGTAGACTCATTCTTGTGTAACAGAATTAAATAAGTAATAAAATAAAAATTGTGAGCTCCCACCATTTTCCTGGTATCGTGTGCATTTTAAATGTATTACCTCATTTAAACCTTATGATAATTCCATAAGGTAATTTTCCCATTCTTTATAGCTGGGAAGTATGTCATTTTCCCAAGGCTACTCATCAAGTACCCATTGTAGCTGGTCTGATTCCTTAGAAAAGATAGTAAAACAACAGCTTTTCCCCAAGTCATGTGGGCTGGAAAATCTTGTCTTCTCTAGTCTCCCTTCTTCCTTCCTGGTGACAACCAATGAGTCATCCAGACATAGAATTCATAAGCCAATGGTTCTCAAACTTGGCTACATAATGGAATCATCTGGTTACAACTAGTATAAACTATTTACACCCTGCCCCACCCCCAGAAATTCTGATTCAATTGGTGTGAGCTACAGAGTAGCACAATTCTAAGTAACAAAATTGTTGAAAGCTTCCCAGGTGATCTCAATGACAGCCTAAGAGCAACTGATGTAACCCTCAAGTATGTGTACCTACATCATGACCCCCACTTTGCCTGCCACCACACTGACCACATCATCTCTTCCTGGAGGTTGCAAGGCCCCCTATCTCAGCATCCTGTTGCCCTTTTTTTTTCTCTCCTTCCATCTATGCTCCATGATGAGAGTAAGAGCCATCTCAACAAAGCACAGATCTGACCAGGCCACTTCACAGATAAAATCTGGCCATAGCTTCCTATTGCCTTTAGGGCAAAGTCCCAGATTCACCTTTCTCTCCCCTGTTAAACTCTTCCCTCTGAGTAGGTCCACACGGGGGCCATGGCTCCATCCCTTGCTCCTATTGCAGCCATGACTGGAATGCGAAGTCTTCCCCAACCTATAGGGTCAAGTTTAGATGTCATCTCTCTGAGGCCTTCCTTATCTAATTCCGTCCTGATTAAATCAATTGCTCCCTCCTCTGTGCTGCTAAAGCACAAAGCTTTTAAGACACTTATAATTTCATGTTAATGTCAGCTTTGCTAGATAGTGGGCTCATTGAGGGCAGGGAATCCGCCATTCATTTTTCTCCCCTATGAATACAGCCCATACTATAATAAAATTGTTATGAGAGTTAAATCATAATAGTTCCTGAACAAATAAACAAATGCCTTAATAAACACTTCTTTTAAAATGTGACTTCCTTTGATTTCTTTCTTTAATTCAAGCAGAATAGTTCCATTCCTATGAGAGATTTCTAAAATTGTACCCCATGGTTGGCAACCAGAGAGAAAAAGAGCTGGCTCATGGGTTTCTATACAAATCGTTCTAGTGATCTTGAGAAGACGTGAGTTAGCCTTTGACACTGCAGTTTTCTAACCAGTACAATGGAAATAACAATAATATTTGCTTCAGAGGGTTGTCAGGAGGATTTAATGAGGTAATGGATGTAACATGTTTAACTTAGTGCCTGCCTGGCATACAGTAAGTACTCAACAAAATTTTTCTCACTTCTTCCAGGAAGCCTTCCTTGCCTATACCAAACCTCACAGATACCTCTCTTCCCATTATGTGTTTATTTACTTAACAAATATTAATTGAGGCTCCAATAGGTAGTATATAGCAGTGGGAAAACTAGAAGAAAGCCTTACCCTCAAGGAGCTTACTTACTAGTGTGTGTGTGTGTGTGTGTGTGTGTGTACACAGAGAGAGAATAAACAAATAAGACATACAGAATATATGATGGTAGCAAGTGCTAAGAGAAGAATAAAATAAGGGAGGCAGAAAGAAAATGCTGGGGTAGGGATGCAGTTTTAAGTAGACAGCTAGTTCCCCCCTGAGAAAGTCACATTCAGATGAAGAGCTGAAGGAGGTGAGGAAACCAGCTGTGTAGATGTTTATGGGGCAGACTTCCAGGCAGGGAGAATGGCAAAGAGGCTCGTGGGGTTGGAACAGAGTGTCCGGGGAGTGGGTGGGATGGATGGGTGAGGGGTTCAGAAAAGGAACATGAGGCCAGAGAGTCAGACCCTGTCAGTTATTTTAAAGACTTTGGCTTTAAGTCTAAGTGAGACAAAAAGCCATTGGAGAGAACTGACAGGTTTACCAGGACCACACTGGCCACCGAGTTGAGGCCAGGCTTATAGGGCAAATGCAAAGGGAGGAAGACCACCAGTAATCTGAGTGTGAGAGATGGAGACTTGTACCCGGCTAGTAACCATGGGCATGGCAAACACTGGCTCTGGATCCAGGATGTATTTGGAAGGCAACTCAAACCATATATCTTGTCCAAGATGTATAGGCTTGATGGGAAAAGATGGAGACTTCCAATGAGAGATATCAAGTACCCTGTTGTATATACCAATCAGAAGCTCAGAGAAGCCATCCAGGGTGGGGGGCAAAAGGAGTGGTTGGCATGCTGATGATATCTGAAGCAATGACAGGGAATGGCATCACCCAGGGAGTAAATGTCAACAGAGAAAAGGAATGGCCCAAAGACTGAGTTCTGACATAGTCCAATATCAAGAAATCAGATTGATGAGCAAAAGTCAGCTAAGAGACTGAGAAAGAAAGACCTGGCAGTGAGGAGCCAGCAAAACCAGGAGAGTGTGTATGATGTCTTGGAAGCCAAGTGAAGAAAGTGTTTTATGAGGAGGTGGTGAAGAAGTGAATTGTATATTGCTCACAGGTCAGCCAAAATGAGGACTGAGAATTGACTCTTGGATTTAGTCATGTGGGTGTCAGTGATAACCTGGCTGAACACTTTTTGGTGAAGAGGTGGAGGCAAAAGCTTGATGGGAGGTGATGGAGGGAAAATGGGTAGACAGCCTATTTACCAGCTGTGGGACATCACACAAGTTACAGACCCTCAAATCCTACAGCCCTCCCTCTGTTCTTCCTTCCATCCTTCCCTGATCTGTAAAGTGGGACAGGAATATCTATTTCATGAGGATTTTATGAAGTCCTGTGTGTCGAGGTTGGTGATGTGCGGCATGTCCTCAATGCCCTTCCTGCCCTTTCAGGATCCTATGTCTTGTGCCTGGGAAAGCATAGGCTCAAGTAGACACCCATTAGGTACCCACTGACGGGGATAAATCAGGTCCCCAATTCTCCTTCTGGCCCAGATAGGTACCTCGTTATTTGTTTGGATCAAATAGAAAAACCTTCTCATCTAAGGTGAGGATGGAATGTTGGAGTCCACTACAGGCTTTTCAGGAAAGAAGCCTTTTGGCTTAGAACTCCACAAAGATTCTGACTGTAAATAAAAATTGCAATGGCTTCTGCTTGGAAGGAGGGATAGGAGGTCTGAGGATAAGTGCACTGTGTCCATGGCAGCCTCCTGCGGAAATGATTTCCGGAGCACAGCGCCAAAGTGCTTTCGTAAATGACTCTGGCTCACCCCTTTCCCTATCTCCTGCCTTGTATATGCAACATTTATAAAAATAAACATTTGCAGGAGACATTTGGGAGGAGGCCAAGGTGGAGCACCCAGCAAAGGAAACAGATACACCAGAGAACTTAGAACTCCCAAGAAGAATATTCATTTTCAGAGAAGGGCACAGAAGGATCAGTGGGTGCTCAGGAAGATGGTGGGAGGAGAGGAATGTGTGAGTTCCAGAACGTCAGCTCTATCTTCTGTCAGCCTCCCCTCTCATTCACATCTTGTACCTCATCCTTGTCCCTGCTAGAATGCACGATCCTTAAGGGAAGGACCGCTTTCTACTCATTTTTGGATTGGGATTATTAATCCAGAATGACACATTTATCAAGCACCTACGTGATGCCAAGGACTCTGCTCCTCCAATCACATCTATCGGGCATTAATGTTCCATAATTAAATGAGCATTCTTTCATCCATAGGGGTTAGTATGTTTCACTCCACTCAGACTGGCAAAAACGTCACCTCCTCATAGGAGCCTTCTCTGAACTCCCATCCCAGGTGGAATGAGGCTCTTCCTCCCACATGCTTCTTATCTCCTCAGATTTCTCCTACTCACAGCTCTGTAACAGAAGCTTCCTGAGGACAGTGCTTTGTTTTGCTCACCTGTATGTCCCACTGCCTAGAACAGTGCCTGGAATAGAGTAAGCATTCAATTAACATGAACAAATGATTAGCACCCACTTCATGGTCATTTTAGTCAATTACTTTAGTTCTATCTCCATTGCTAGACTGATTCTCTGATGAAAGAGATGGTGCCATCTTTTTCTTAATTTCTCCATTTTCCGTCACATAGAAAGTGCTCAGTAAATGTAAATGGGATAAACATATAATCAAACCTCCCTGGTTCTTTATGAGTCTCTGTTAAATTATTCTCTACTTTATTAGCTGATTAATAACTAAGTGCTTTTATTAAATATAGATTACATAAAATACAGAATAAGGCAGAAAACAGTTAAAAAGAGACTAGTATAAATAAGGGAGATATAATCATCATGCTCATCATTAACAGCAACAAATGTTTGCTGCTATATTCACCAAAAGTATTTTTTGAGCAACTACTATGTGCTGATAACATGCAAAGCACTATAGAAAGAATGGAGATCAAGAGGTATATAGTCTTTGCACACAAAGAAGTTGAAGGGGAGGGCCAAGTTGAGGGTACTAATGGGGGCTGTGGAGGAACAGAGTCCAACCCAAGACTGATGTAAAACTCCCAGAAGGAGGACCAGTACAGCTGAAGAGTGAGCTGGAATAAATCATGTATTCAAGTGATAGTGAAAAATCATGCATTCAAGTAGTTTGGGATTGGGTCAGGGGTACAGAGTGAGGTAAGGAGAGGAGGGAGAAGTTTGCCCCGGCAGAGGGAAGAGTATTTATCATAAGATACAAGTAACAGAGTTGAAGGGTATTCAGAAAAATGACAGAAGTTCAAAATGGCCCCCAAACTAGATTGCTGGAGGGCAGGAGCATCAGGAGGAGAGAGCATATGGCCGAGTAAGGCATGTTAAGTAGAGTCCTGTTATTTATGAGCAGTTCGGACTTTATTTTCTCAATGCCGATTCCTGTACTTTCTCACCTTTGATTTTCCTAAACACACAGATGCATAAGTAAGATAAGTAATCTACCAGAAAGACTAGTAAACTGATGTCCAGAGAACCTGCAAGAAGAACTGGACCCAAATCCCAAATCTCCACACTCTCAAATCCAAGCCACTGCATTAGTAATGGAAACCAGATAACATCTCTTGTGCCGATTATAATTAACTGGGAGTGGATATCTGGAGCCTGTGGTTTTAGAAGGGTTCTGTGGCTCCCTCTGCCTCTTTGGGAAAGAGAGCTAGAATGGATTCCTGCTGCCTGCCTTGGGCGGGTGAGGGGAGAGCACAGCCCCACCTGTCATGGAGCTGGTATTTCCTGAAAATGCATTGTGCAAGTCTGCAGTTACACCGCACAGACCCCTGTTTCTTGGTGAATTCTTTCTAAATGATCATGATTATTCATTTACCCTTTTTCCTTGTTTGAGCATTTTCCCACCATGACACATACCAGAGATTTTCCTAGAAATCCAGAAAACTGCTAGCACGGGCCAGTGAGACTGACGATTATGAAATTCTCCAAATTCAAAAATGGCTCATTTGAGTCAGGCAAACCAGAGGGAACTCTTACTACTCTCCCTCCTCCCCCCCAGTTTATGAACTAAAGGGAATTAGGATGGTCCTAATATGGTTACAAGTATCATTATATCAGGTGAGTACCCCCTCAAGACAACTGCTTGTTCATTGCCATAGGAAGCGTTTTAATTAGCCAGACCTTAAATACTGAAAAGTATATGGAAGCTAAACTGTCAACCTTCCCATAGAAAGATATTGGTACTTCTGGGTAGGTTCTTATCACATATTTCCTTGTCATTTTGATAGCTCATTTCACTTAGTAGGTATTCAGTCAATATTTACGAAGTGGAGAGATGAATTAAATGATGAAATAAATAGGTAAGTAAATAAAGGCAGATACTAATGACTCTTATCTAGCTCTGATGAAGCTTTTTGAGAAGAGAAACCATGAGCTGTTCATCTTTGTGCTGTCACAGAGCCTATCATAGTATCTGACACGTAACGGTTTCTCTGTAAATGTATACAGATTAATTGGAACATTATCTCTCCCTAGTAGAGTATATGTTCTCCACCACAGAGCCTACCATACCTTACACTCAGCGTAGATCAAGCAATGCATCTTTTATATCACCTACAGGATTTGATTTTTTCCACAAGTGGTTCATGGACCACTGGTAGTAGAATATAAAAATTAAGTAGGAATCATTCCTAGGTGCCATTCCAAGACCAATCATGGACGTTTTCATCAAG
Source organism: Neomonachus schauinslandi (assembly GCF_002201575.2). Classification (NCBI taxonomy): domain Eukaryota; kingdom Metazoa; phylum Chordata; class Mammalia; order Carnivora; family Phocidae; genus Neomonachus; species Neomonachus schauinslandi. Next base: position 75,634,175 of record NC_058415.1, on the reverse strand, counting down.
TTCTATGGGTGGTTCCAATGCATACAAGTTAGAAAATCACCCTCTAAACCCAGAGCTCTTTGCGGGCAAGAACTAAATTCATGCATCTTTGATTCTCTTTGAGTGTCATGCACTAATACCCAGCACATCATAGGTCTTACTCATTGAATGGAAGAGTTTTCAAGGGTAATTTTATGCATCTTTGGCTTGTTCAAGTGTAATGAGCATAACACCCTGCACATAGCAGGCCTCATTTATTGTATGGAGGAGTTTTCGGGGGCAGTTTCTTACTGGCTTTGATGTCTATCAAACTGCTCTGCTATCTCAGACTAAGCTAATGGAGGAAACAGATGATCCTATAAGGGTGAAATTATACATCACAATCTTTCTTTCCAACCTGCTTCTGGAAGTTAAGAGAGAGTGAATGCCTCCACTTTTGTGGAACTGTGGGTTCTGGAGACTCCCTGCTGTGTGAGAGCAGATTTAAGGAGGAGGCTACTGGTGCTATCATTGCAATTCGTTTAAATCCAACGATACCGTCTAATAAACTGACTCTGAGCAGGTTCCCTGGAACCATGTCAGAAGTTTATTAGGAGGCACTTTTGGGAGATACACTTGTAGGGGAGTGAAGGTGCTAGAAGGGGGAAGAGGGAGGAATTGAGATATGATTCAGTCATAATAGAGGCCTCAGCTGACCCCACAGGAAGCCCTGGAGCTGGGTGGCCCTGCCAAGTCGCTCCACATGAGGAAAGGGGCCAGGCCTTTGAACTCCACAATGAAGAGTCATTGGATATGGCTTGACCTTGCAACCTTTGCTGAGGAGACCCCCCTCCCCCATGGTGGAAGACTCCTGGTATCTAGAGAGCTGACAGTGATGAGCAGTCTCAAACCTGGGGCAGGTAAGTCCTTCGGTCTTAATGATGGTTATAAGTGTAGCATCCCACAGTGTCCAACACACAAGTTGTCTATGTAGTTTGAAGATGGTGCATGTTGTAGTTAATCATGGGCTTTACGGTCAGGAATAACCAATCAGAATCATGCTTCTTTTTACTATCTGTGTAACCTGCATAACACACTTAATTTTTACAAAAACTCAGGTTTTCCTTTGTATTGGATATGGCTTGACCTTGCAACCTTTGCTGAGGAGCCCTCCCTCCCCCATGGTGGAAGACTACTGGTATCTAGAGAGCTGACAGTGATGAGCAGTCTCAACATTGGGGCAGGTAAGTCCTTCGGTCTTAATGATGGTTATAAGTGTAGCATCCCACAGTGTCCAACATACAAGTTGTCTATATAGTTTGAAGATGGTGCATGTTGTAGTTAACCATGGGCTTTACAGTCAGGAATAACCAATCAGAATCATGCTTCTTCTTTTTACTATCTGTGTAACCTGCATAACACACTTAATTTTTACAAAAACTCAGGTTTTCCTTTGTAAAATGGTGATTGACAATGTCTGGCTCTCAGAAGACAATATAGGCAAAGTACCTTTGTCTCCCCTCCCTTTCCCCTTGAAGATCACATAACATCAGTTTAACACTCATCCATTTGTAAAATGTGTTTTGGTTGGTTTGACAAATTATATTATCTATAAAACTAAAATGACTTGGGGGCGTCTGGGTGGCTCAGTCAGTTGAGCGTCCAACTCTTGGTTTCAGTTCAAGTCATGATCTCATGGGTCGTGCGATCGAGTGCCGCATCAGGCTCCGCACTCGGTGCAGAGTCTGCTTGAGATTCTCTCTCCCTCTCTCTCTGCCCTCCACTGTGCTCTCTCTAAATAAAAAAAAAAATCTTAAAAAAAAAACCTAAAATGACTTGAATTTACTATCTGTGTAACCTGAATAACACACTTAATATAGCAGCATTATCTACAAGAGCCAAATCATAGAAAAAGCCTAAGTGTCCATCGATCAATGAATGGATAAAGACGTGGTATGTGTGTGTATATATATATATTATATTTATTAATTTATAAATATATATATTATTCAGCCATCAAAAAGAATGAAATTTTGAGATTTGCAATCACATGGATGGAGCTAGAGGGTATAATGCTGAGCAAAATAAGTCAGTCAGAGAAAGACAAACACCATATGATTTCACTCATATGTGGAATTTAAGAAACAAACAACAAAGGAAAAAGAGAGAGACAAACCAAGAAACAAACTCTTAACTACAGAGAATAAACTGATGGTCACCAGAGGGGAGGTGGGTGGGTGGGATGGAGGAAATAGATGATGGGGATGAAGGAGTGCACTTGTGATGAGCACCAGGTGATATATGGAAGTGTTGAATCACTATTTTGTACACCTGAAACTAATATAACACTGTATGTTAACTATACTGGAATTAAAATAATAATTAAAAAACTAAAATGACTTGGGGGCAGGTACAGTTACATCCCTTGAGCATGTTCTCAAAATTGGTGCCTTTGAAACCAATACAATTTTAAAGCAATATATTGACAGGTTTTGCAAACATAATGAAAGGTGATTGAAGGAGGCAATATTGAAATAAACAATCATTTCTTTAACAAATATCTGAGTGCCTATAGTGTGTGTCAAACCTGCTCTGTGTGCTTCAGTTCATCGGTGAACAAAGTAGATGGAGCACATATTTCTTTCAGCATGCATCTTCTAAAAAGTATTTATGTATGTTTTTAAGTTGTTTCTAATTGTATTTAAATAATTTAAATAAATACATATTTAAATAAATATGTAAATATGTAAATAAATATGTAAATGCACATAAATAAATAAATGCATTTTATTTATTTACTTAAACAATTCACATAAATAAATATGTTGGAAAGTTATAAGTGCAATAGGAGAAAACGAGGCAATTTTAAGGAAGGAGGCAAGTTGCATTTTAAAATATGATGGTCAGAGTTTTTTTGAGAAAATGAAAAATGACCTTTGAATGAGAGCTGAAGAAAGTGTGGGAGTCAGCTTAGAAGAACAGCATTTCAAGTGTAGATAACAGCCAGTGCAAAGGTCCTGAGGCAGAATCATGCCTGTTGTAGTTGAGGAGCAACAGGGAGTCAGACTGACACAGAGAAAGTAACCAAGGTGTGGCACCTTGACGATCCTGGCCTCTGTACCAACCCACAAGATAGGGCCTCCCCTGCCCCTCCCCTAAGCCTCTGCTTGGATGGAGTAGCCCCATGCTATTTTAAGTCCCTCTTCACTTTCCAACTCCCCACATAGAATAGCAAACTATACATACCATGGCATTTTATTCCAGCTATCCTCTTTTTTACAAAAACCACAATAGTGGATTCAGTCCGGAAAAAATCACCAGGATAGAATAAAAAACATACACACACACAAAATCTAAGTTACAAACAAGCCTGGAACTGACATCTCAAATGAGCTTCCATGAGAAAGCCCAGGGCTCTGTCTTTATCTTGTTTCAGCCTACCAATGGACGTCACTAAGAAACTGATCTCTTCTATTTCCACAACTTGAATGTTTCATTCTAGAATGAAATTTATAAAATGGAAAGAAAAATAATCATTTGTGATGTAAATAATGCTGCATCTCAGCCTTCTTCCCTTGTGATCTGGATTCCATTTGGAATACAGATTTTGGTAGATGTACTCACACGGAGTAGTTCTTATTGTTTGAATTCATACTCACAATGCAGCTTTATCATCCTGAAGGGACTCAGGGATAAATCTCAGAATCTTGTAGAGAAAACTGTGCAAGATTAAAGCTTGACTTTCATAGCTTCTAGGATCTCGTTTCCGAGTATTAATGAGGAAAGAAAATTCTGGATCCTTTCCCTATGTCTAGGAGGAGCTATATAATATCAGTCCTGGAAAGCCAGTTTCGTAATCTAGATCTTTGCTGATAGTGGTTTGTGCACATAATAGATTGCGGTTTGGTGTATATGATAGCATCCAGTTCTCAAGAGGACTTAATGATGTTATAATATTTCTGATAACCTACCCAAAGCACATTTTTGCTCTCATTTTTACTTGGTGTCTCTAGCAACAGAGTTGACTCTGCTAACAAATGACTGATTTTGGCCAAGACACTTAAAAATCCCTCAAACTCAGGGTGCCTGTGTGGCTCAGTCAGTTTGAAGGGGAAAAAAAATTTGTGTCCTAAGATGGCCAACCAAGCCAGCAAGGGAGTCCCAGTCCCGGCCCCGGGGCTCTTCCGGGTTCTCCCTGCTCTGCTTCCTGCGCACTCCAAAAGTGCCAAGTACGCGGAAGCAGAAGTGTATAAATTACCCCCTCTGTCTGTGCTCGGGGCTCAGACCTTTGGAGATCATTCTCCTCTGAGCCCGCCGGCATTAAATAAACCCCCTATCCTCCAAGATCTCCGAGTGCCGCTTGGTTCTTCCGTCAGGCGATCCAGTCCAGGTTCCGTAACAGGTTAAGCATCCAACTCTTGATTTTGGCTCAGGTCATGATATCAAGGTCGTGAGACTGAGCCCTGCATCAGGCACTGGGCTCTGCGCTGGGTATGGAGCCTGCTTATGATTCTCCCTCTCTCCTTCTGCCCCTCTCCCTGTACCCCCACTCGCTCTCCTTCTAAATCAATCCATCAGTCCCTCAAACTCTTTCCTTATCTGTAAAAAAAGAAAGCCCTCTACCTAGAACATGTAGACAAAGATCTGGTTCTTGGCTCTGCTACTTTTAACTCTGTAGCCTGAGGCAAAACATTCCATCTTTCTGTGCTAAAAGCTCCTCATCTGAATAAACCACCTCACAGAATATCAGGGCACTGCATGAGCTTTGCAGAGTCACTGTGCAGGGATAGTGAAGTGAAAGAGGCATTAATATCTGGTTGTTGCTGGTTGTCACTGAGGTCTGTTCTCTGCTGTAAAGTTCTATGACATCTAGAAAACTCACTTAAATTTTAACCCATTAAAAAAAAAAAATCAAAGGCACTCCCATACACACTTCCTATTCCGCTAAGCTGATGGGTGTCTCCCCTTGTGGGGTAGCCCCTCTGAGGCCCAAATCTATGGCTCTGGAACCAGCATCCATGTCTTCACTAAGAGAATCAGTTGACGTTAATAATTAAGAACTCAGCCTCCAGGGCCAGAAACTTTCCAGACTCTTTCACTCACTAGCTGAATGACCTTGGGCAAATTCCTTAACTTCTCTAAACCCCAATCCTGTAAAATAGGAATAGGAATAGTACTTTCTTAATAAAATGTTGATGAGATTGAATAAAATGATGCATATACTTGCTTTAACACAGTATCTGGCACATAGCAGATGCCAAAAGATGATTCTTGCCATTATTATTAATATTATTATAGAACTATAAATATTATACAACTATATCTTTAAAGTTTGGCTTTGAAAATCAGCCCAGGGAAAATGGCTCTGTGGGTCATTAAGGTTGTAATTTCAACATGACTGTGATACATTTTGCTTGATTTTTATTTATTTTTTTTTTAAAGAAGCCATTGCAGTATGTTTTTCTGAAATGTAAGTTAGAAAGAGGTGGGGTAGAGGATGGCAGAGAACCGAACCATCAGGCTTAACTAAGAATCCATTGTAATTAAAGTGCTGGGCTAAGAATAGAACTGAGGTATTTGGCCTCTAATCAATATGTATTTAAAAGAGAGAAGACTTTCAAGTAGAAGCTAAATGAATTCTGTGCCAGCAACAATTCTACCACCTTGCACCCCGCTCCCTCCAATCTTGTTAACAAAACACAAGCATAGAAACCACCAGAAACCTCTGAATCCAGGTTACTTTTACTTGCTAGCCCCAGATTGCCATACCCTCATTACAACCTGATGCTTTTTTATCCCCCAAAAGGTTAAAAAAGAAAAAAGCTCCAGGTTTGTACAGGCACCCTGTGGGAATACAGAATCTCATGTAATTTATAGTCTTACGGACTCATGTTGGAATCTCAGCTCTGCCAATTACATTAACTGGGTGACTTGAGAAGATTCTTAACATCTCTTTAACATCTTTTCCTCCTATCTGATGTGATTCAATGAGACCAGAATCCAGTCTCTTGAGTACCTACCATGCACCAGGCAAGCGGAGAGATACAGAGAAATCTAGCCATGGAATCTAACCTTAGGGGATCTTGAGGGCAAGATCCATCTCCATGAGTAAACAGCAGCACAAGGGATGCTGGCTTCAGAGCAAGACAGATAATTCAGACACATCAGACTGTAAGTTTGTCCTCAGCCACTGAAAGTTACAGGATCACTTTGCCTCCATCAGTCTCAGTCTCCGTATCTGTAACGTAGAGGAAATAAAACCTCTCAAGAGGGTAGTTGTGAGAAATAAATGAGATGGCAGTGTAGATCAGGCAGCATTATTTTGTCCATGATGATTACTGAATAAGTGATAGCTGGGTTTTTTTTATTGTTGTTGTTGTAGTAGTAGTAATAGTATGATCCTGGTTACCTGTTATTGAAGAGACTGTGTCAGGAACAGGTGCACAGGTTTTCTAGATAACGGGAGCAACCTGAACAAATGTGTTTGGGCTGGAACCCAAAATGTAATTGGGGGTGGGGTTGGGGAACACTAAATACACATGTGAACTGACAGCACTTTATAAATAGAAGGATCAGAACGTAAATGTGGGCTCTGGAACCCACCTCCAGCCCCCACTCTCTACCCCATACTCCTACACCAGTAAGAGCAAAAATAAAAACAGGACAAGGTGCAGGTTTTGATTCAACTCAGGGCATCACTATTCTCTCCATCCCTACAGCTAGGACTGTGAGCTAATCGTGTCTCTCTGGAGTAGAAGTTCTAGTAACGAGAAAATGGGGGAAGCGGGGGTTCAAAGGAAGCATCTGTGGATACCTGATGGAAGTTTCCACAGGTTTCCTTCTCCCTTGGTGTGGGACCCATGGGGTACAGGCTATAGCCTTCCTGTGCAACCACAGGGTAAAATGAAACGGGATGCCAGGACATCCCAACAGAGTTCAGCAGATTTGCTCGGTCCCTTCCTCATTTTACATTTGGGGAAACTGAGGCTCAGGTAGGGGACAGCTTCGGTAAAATCATACAGCTAGATGGCAGTAAAGACTACAACAGATGAGAATGAGGGTGTGTGGCTCCCCAGCTGAATGCTGCTTTCCCCATCTAACACCGTGTTCCCCTGCACAGAGGGTAGTGATGGAGTATTGCAAGAGAGTAGAACCAGAAGGACTCAGAATTTCAAGTTTCCTCAGTTTATTAAAGGAATTCTGAGCCCCACACAGGAAAACGGACATAGCTCAGGTAGTAGTGGATGGATGGGCAAATTAGAATTAGAATTCAAGTCTCTGTACTCAGCGTGTTTTCTAGTGCCCACTCCTATACCAGTGCAGAAAGCCTGTGGGTGGGAGAGGTCTCTACTTTCCTAGTTTTCCTGTGCGTAGACCAGGAGTCAGCCTGAAAAGACTGTCAGCTCACTGCCAGTGGTTGTCGCTGTCCCACACTGGCTCCATGGATCTCTGAAGGGCAATTCCCATGAAATAGCTCACAAAAAAAACATAGTGGAAAGGAATGAGGTCTTTTATTAAATCTGTTTTGGGTGTGTCGCCTGCATCAACATCTTCCTCAGTCTCTTGGCTCTTACACATAAGCTACAGATGCTGAGCTGGGGGGGGTCCAAAGGGCTCCAGAACACCAACCCCCAGGGCAAACAATCACCCAGGGCCTTCTTTCACTGACAATATGTAGCAGCTGAGGATTCCTGGCCAGAGCTGCTGGGGCAGACAAGCCATTCATCTCCTTGGCCAGGTAGTAGTCAAAGAACCACAACAAACAGGAGCTTCTGGAAACGTGTAATCAAAATTGGCACAATGGCAGGGGAAATGCGATGCAGTATATTAAATTATTTCTGTGACCGTGGCTCTGTCTTTAACAGGGGGCAAAATAATCACACACAGTGTTTCATATTTCAATTTTAAATGAGGGAGGCTCTGTTTTTAACGTCAAACACATAGTTCAGATCAAGGCGTGCAGTTGGGTTTGTAATTTATTTTCATGCGTTTATTTATTTATTTATGGTTAGCTGAGTTCCAAAAAGGATCTAAAGCAAAGGATTTGTAATTTTTTTTTTCTTTTCCAAGTTTGGTCAGGCCCAACATTTTCATTAAGTGGCTTATCACCGTGCTGGAAATATGGGGGACAGATAAAAGAAAAAGTGTAATCCTTGGCCTTACGTTCTGGATCTCACAGAACAAAGATGGAGTAAAGACAATGATGTATACATGCTGTAACCCAATTAAATCTTTTCAGGTGACACCATATGCAAATAGAATCTTCTCTAGCTTATTCATGATTGAACTGGTACCGAGAGAGGAAAGATGGTTCACCAGGGTAGTAGCTCCTAGAACCCAACCTGGAACCTCAAAATGTTTGACTCTGAAATCAAATCCTTGACTGCCCAGTGCGGGCACTAAAAAAGGGACGAAGAAAGGCTGACATGGTTTCAGAAGGCGTTATGAATGAGCTGTCACCTGGACTAGGTGTGACACATGAGTAAGGGTTTGGTTTTGGTGGAACTGAGAAAGTCACGGCAGTGCCATGATAGACTTCCTACTCCTTCACAACAGGGACAAACCCAGTTTAGATGTAGTCCATATCCACATGGTGCTGAACACCACTTGCCTTGCTTCCTGGCCAGAAAGACCCTGCTGATGGCTCAGAATAACCTTATGGTTACAAAGCCCAGCTCTCATCTCTCCCCAGGTGGAGCCCCAGCCTCCACTGGGCCCACCATGGTCAGAGGCACAGGAGTTTCAGCTCTGGCAGGATCCACGGAGCCTCGGGCTCCCTAGATGGGCTGGGTGGTACAACCCGGAAGTAATGCCCACAGCAAGGACTTCTGCCAATGGAAAAACAGAAGGCTGCAAGGATGCCGGTACATAAGTTCCTTTCTCCATTTTCCATCCTCCCTCTGGCAGGCTATTCTGAGATGCAGAGTTTCCACATGGAACCTCCCTGGCGAGGCCCTAAATGACGAAGCAACCGGCTGTGTTTTCATGAGAAGCTGTGGCCAGCTTGTTAATGCACTATCCTATAATGACTTTCCCTTGAAATATCTGGTTCCCTTGTTTCCAAGATACCATAGTCTCCTTACTTTTCTTGCTCTTCCTGCTCACATCTTCCCAGTGTCCTGTGACAGCTTCTCTGTATCAGACTCTCTTAGCATTGACATATCCAGGTTTCAGTGTTAGAGCCTTTTCTCACCTAGGCTCAGTTTTGGAGAGGGTGGCAACAGGCGGGGGGCGGGGACAGGCTGGGATATTTGTACTGCTGATAAATCTCACATCTATTTCTCCAGCCCAGACCTGTTGCCCAGACTTCAAACTTGTGTATTCAGCCAACTCCTGATCAGTATCTCCACATGGATGTCCAATCAGCACCCCAAACTTACCATGGCTAAAACCAAACTATTCATCCTTTCCACGTACATGTCTCCACAAATAAATCTCTCCTGCATGTTCCCCATCTCAGGAGAGGACCATTCCAAACTGCTGTTGTGGGGCTCCTCTGGACACTTTTTTCTCCCCCAGCCCTATTTTTACTCCATCAGTGAGTACAGAGTCAATTTCACTTCTTTCCCTTTTGCAGCTCTCCTTCTGGTCCAAGATGTCACTTTCCCTTGCTGGATTGCTCTAGGAGTTTCCTAACCAGTCTCTTTGCTGCCAGTCCATCCCCCTACTTTCAGCTGAGCAGACTGAGCGATTCTTTTAGAACATAAATCAGATGACATCTCTCCTTAGCTTAAAAAACATCTTAAATTTTCCATCTTACGCAGAGCAGAAGCCCGTCCTCCAAATGACCTACAAAGCTCTCTTTGATCAGCATCCCCAAGACTTCAATAACCCTTTCTTTTCTCTCTCTACAGCAGTGTTTCTGGCCTCCTTGCCTGTCCTCAAACACACCACACTTGCTTTCATCTCAGGGCCTTTGCACTTGCTGTTCCTCGGCCGAGAGGGAACATTCTCTAGATATATGCCTGACTCACTTCCTCACCTCCTCAGGTCTTTGCTCAAAATACTCCTTCCCAACAAGGCCTGTTCTGACCACCCTATTTAACCTTATCACTGAATCCATTGCCCTGCTTTATTTTTCTGTATAACATTTCTTGCATTCAACACACTCGGTATTTTACTCATTTATTTGGTTTATTGTCTATCTCCACATTCTGGTAGTAAGCATCTTAAGACTGGGGCCCTCCCTCACTTTTGCATTCCAGCCCTTGTGACAGTGTCTGGCACATATAAGGTGCTCCATAGACATGTGTTAAATGAATGAGCTCTCTGTTGACCCTGGATGCTCTATGACTCTCTTCGCTTTGGGATCAGTGTTTCTTCCGCTAAGGTGCTGAGAACAGTGTGGCAAACTGCCTTTGTGGTCATCACTTGTGGCTTAGAGCCTGAGCAGAAGCTGCATCTCTCATGTGCAGGAAACTATAGCATATGCTTTGCAACACGACCATGGCTCTCACCATTACCAAGGAGGGAGCAAGTGCATTAACACAAGCACAGCTCAGGTTTACAAAAGGCTCTCAGCCCCTTCCCTCTAGGATCCTGCAGACTCATAGGGTAGGTAAAACATTCCCAACTAGCTGCTATAGTGTGCTGGCTGCAATGAATTTTAGAGTGCCATTTGTATACGCAAAGGGAAAGGGGGTTAGTAGTTGGAAAAGACTTTCATTTTTCATTTTATCCAAGTCTTAATGTGGTATTCCATAAGCAGAGATGAGATGGAAGGATGGCATTCCAAAGAGAGAGAGAGAGAGAGAGAGAAAATGGATGGATGGACGGATGGATGGATGGATGGATGTTTACCATGGAAAGATGGGACCTGGCAGGAATGGATTCTGGAAACTGGCTGATCATTGGGCTTTATTCAGGGTCTCAGGGGCAGCATTATAGGTGGGCCCAAGATCAGCAGAGACCTCAGAGAGCTGGGCATTGGGCAACAGTTTGTGGGAGCATTACAATCCAAAATTCAGAATCTACTGGCCCTGCCAGTAGCCCAGAAGTCTCTTCACTCTGAGAACAAAATATAGATGTCAAAATGTGTATTTGAGGGAAGTGAACAGTTTTGTATGGTCTACGTACAGGTGCCAGGTAGTGATGAAGGGAGAAAGCAACTATTATTATTATTATTATTATTATTATTATTATTATTAAAATGGCAATTCATGGGTGTTTGTGTTGAACAAGGGGTTCTTGTTTGAATAATAATTATTGATGCACATCTGGGTAACAGATTATAGAGAATTTCACTTATAATTTACTGATCATTGCTCCCCATCCCCTGACCCTTTAATGGTTGGGAAAGTTAATGCAGTTTCTATAGGACTAACAATTTACACTATAAAATACATTTTGTGGCCCTGTTAGTAAACTGATGCACTAGCAGAAGCAGAGTATACAACAATTCATCAAAACACAGGCTCTGCCCTCAAATAGCAGACAGAAGGATCTAGAACTAGAAGATCAGAATTTTAAACCCTGGCCCTGCTAAATTTTAGCTATGTGAACTTAAATACCCTTCCCAAACTCAATTTCCCTCTCTGTGAAATGGAGATTGCACTAAGGTTATTACTACGAAGAGCTGAAGAGATAAGATCCAATGATGAAGAGGCCTTTGCCAATTACACATCTCCTTATGCATCGGTTTTTGTCTCATCCTTACTGTTCCTACTAAGAGACACTGAATTTAATGTAGGCTCTGGTCTGAGCTCCTTTTGTCTTTCTCCCAAGAACTCAGTGATGGGGTGGCCACAAGCAACCTGCAGTCCCCAAAGAAAGAAGATGAGGGAGGTGTCTAGAACCACAAATGGGGCACTTCCTTCAGTGAAAAGAGTGGATATATGCAGGCTCATTCATTCATGGAGATTGCAAGGAGATGACTCCATGCAATCAAAATGCTATTTATCATCCCTCATCATCTTCTTCAAGGACAAAAAATAGTAACAACCTAACATGACTTTTGGAGAAAATAATATTTTCATGGGCTTGCTGCAGCTGTCTTAAAAATATTATAAAAATATTCCATAAATAAAGGATTCATATTCATATTATAAAAAAAAATCTAAAATATCAATAGGTCAAATAAAATGAGCAAAGGTTGTGAATAGCCAATTTCATAATTTCAGAAGAGAAAAACTTAATGGCCTATAATGGCCTAAAACTTATGAAAATATGCTCCATCTCACCAGTAATCAGGGAAAAGTTTTAAAAAAATACAAAAAACAGAAACAACTATAACAACATCAAAGCAGACCACTTTACATTCATCAGCTTATCAAAAATCAAAATTCTGCCATATTCTTTTGATAATTCAGTAGATTCTGATCATCTGTGTCCTATGTATTTTAGGCACTTTAAAAAACCTCAGAATCTTTTGTGGTGAAAGGGATCAGGGGGCCACTATGATTTTGTTTACATCAAGTTTTCCATTTATTTGCAAAGTCTTGCCCATTACTTTGTAAATTATTCATTCAACAGCCAGGGCTGAGCTCAAATTAAAAACTGTGCTGTTCTCGCTTTCCCCATCCTCAACCCCACTGATCACTCTGGAGCCAGTAGGTTGAGGAAACCAGGGTGTTACCAGCTTCTGAGCACTCTGAGGTAGGTGTGCCTAGTCTAGTCACTGAGATGAAAACTAAGCATTTCACTAATAAAGCACTGACTTTGTTCTTATCACTTCAACTCTCCAGGTTCTAAGATACTTTTCAAAAGGATCATTTCCCCTGAATTCAGTGGGACGCTGGGTTCACTGACTTTTTTGATTCTTCATGATTTTATGACCCTATGACTCAGTAGTATTCCAAATGTTCTTTTATTATTTTAAACATAGTATTTCATGAAAAATCAGAGGACTGGTGGGGAGAAGTGGTGGAGGGAGAAGGGTGGGGGATGAAGGGGAGGTCAAGTGGTCCCAATTGTGTGTTGGAATCCTGTAAAAGGAGCTTTGGGTCCCAGATGAAACCTATAGAGAGTTTAAATAGTAGCATGTGCACAAAGTTAAAGTGGAGAAGCATGTGCTTTGCCAGAGCACACATCTGAGTCTCCACATCAGGCCAGCAGCCTTGGGAGGTCGGGTCTTGTAGCGACCCTTAGATGCACATGTAGCCTTTCTTCCAGAGTCCCCTGGGAATCTGCCCCCATAAGAACATCCTGTCCCAATGTGGAACAGCCCCTCAATGTCCTGTCTTCCCAGTGTTAGAATGGGTACCACCTGCACAGCTATGCCATGGGATCCGACCATGCCCTCCTCCTTAGAAGAGGCTGCTGGGACACACATTTGGCTCCATGCACATCTGGGGATTGTGTCAGAGCCTTGGGGAAAAAGATCAAGCTCTTTTAAAATGGGATTATATTTGTCGCTGTTTCCCCAGCCTACCAGAGAGTGGAGTGGATGGGAATGTGGATAGGGAAGACATAACCAAAGCCAAGATCCCTGGAAGTCAGCAAAATACCTTATCTTAATGAAAAAAAATGGAAATAATGAAAAGACCAATTAATAAAGTGACTTATTTTACTCAGACATATTTATTGAGCTCCCACTATGCTCCAGGGAGAGTTCTAGACTCTGGAAACACTCAACGGAACAAAGGTTACCCACTCTTAGAAATTCAGATTCTAGAGGAAATCAGGGGATGAGAGACTAAGGAGATGGCTTAAAGGCTCTTCACCATTTCCAGTATATAATAATAGCTCAATAAATGGTAGTTATTTAAAAATACCTAGTAGTAATTGAAAAGATATATGCACCCCTATGTTTATTGCAGAATTATTTACAATAGTCAAGGTATGGAAGCAACCCAAGTATCCACTGATAGATGAATGGATAAAGAAGATGTGGTACAATGGATACAACGGAATATGACTCAGCCATAAAAAGGAATGAAATCTTTCCATTTGCAACAACATGGATGGACCTAGAGGGTATAATGCTAAGTGAAATAAAAGTGTCAGAGAAAGACAAATACCATGGAATTTCACTTTTATGTGGAATTTACAAAACAAAACAAAGAAAAAAAGAGATAAACAGCAACAACAACAACAACAAAAAACATTCTAAAATACAGAGAATAAACTGGTAGTTGCCAGAGAGAAGGTGGGTGGGGGGTGGGTAAAATCAATAAAAGGGATTAAGAATACACTTATCTTGACGAGCACGGAGAAATGTATAGAATTGTTGAATCACTATATTGTACACCTGAGACTAACGTAACATTATATATTAATTACACATTAATTGGAAAAAATTACCTAGGGGTAGGTAAACCCATGAGGGCAGGACTCTGTCTTGCATTATCCTTCTCACTGTTATAGGCATTTTATTACTGAATGGCTGAATGAATAAACGAAAGAATCTGAATTCTGGACTTGGCTCTGCCAATTAAGTAGATGCAGGACTTGGAAAAAGTCACTTTCTCTTTCTGGGACTCAGCTTCCTCCTCTGTACAGTAGAGAAGGAGAAAGTCATTTATCACATGGCTCCCAATTACAGTCTTATCACAATGCCCCCACCCCACCCCAGTCCAGAGAATTCAGTCCTGTTCTTAGTCTCCCTTTTAGGACCTTCTACAGGGAAAATACCTACTTATATTTTCAAACTTCTCTCTCACTAGCCTCCTACAAGACCTCTATGCTTGAGATAAATCAATACAATCAAAGCCCTCTAAATTTCCCATGTGTTCCTTGACCCTGGGCCTTTAGCTCACAATACCTCCTCTAAGGGCTTTCTTCTTTCCATCCAGCTGACTTTTTCTGTTATTCAAGTTTCAGAATCAATCACCATCTATGGGGAATACTCCTTACTGCTCTCTCCACCCTGTAGATCCAGGGAGGGGCTAGGGACCCCTCTATTGTGCTGGCTAGACTCCCTGGGCTTGTTCCTAATTTGGTATGGGACAAAATTAATTGTGATTCTCTGTTTTTGTGTATTTCCTCCTTTTGAGACCAGAGATGATTTTAGTCTCCAATGTGTCTCCAAAGACTTCTCATAATAGCTGCTCAGTAAATGTTTCTTGGACTGAACTTAAATGCTATTCTCTGTATATCACTGAGAAGAAATTGCCAGTCATTATTTTATAATGGGCTCACATGAACACTCACACGAATTTGTTATTTGTATAAAGTTTAAGTTCTTGGAAGACACTTATCTAATCCAACATGCTCTATACATTGTCTAGCTGAAGAAACACATATGGGAAGTTTCAAAGTCTGGATGTTAAAAATAATATATCATTCTGTGGTAAGCTGAAATAATTTTACAAAGAAAAATCAATGCTGGGGCACCCGGGTGGCTCAGTCAGTTAAGCGTCTGCCTTCGGCTCAGGTGATGATCTCTGGGTCTTGAGATGGAGCCCTGAGTCCAGCTCCCTGCTCAGCAGGGAGTCTGCTTCTCTCTCTCCCTCCACCCCTCCCCTCTACTCATTCTCTCTCTCTTTCTCTCTCTCAAATAAGTAAATAAAATCTTCTAAAAAAAATCAATGTATTAAAGTGGCAAGTCAGTTATACTCGACATAAATGGGTCTTAAACCTAAGTTCTGCCACTTAATTTAGCTACCTGCTTTCTCTCAGAAGCAATACAAAAGAGTTGAAATAGTACTGGTTTTGACATGACATAAATCCAGATTTAGTTCCTATCTCCATCTTTTTTTAACTGTGTGAACAGGTAAAATTTATATTCTCTAAGGCTCAGTTTGCTCATCTGTATCCTAGATTAGATGTATCACATGGGGTGTTTGTAATATTTTATGAAATGCTATAAGAATTTAGCATAGTATCTATCCCATATGAGATACATAAGCAATTAGTACCCCCACCCCATTTATGAGCATCTTGGGATAGGATTCATCCAAGCCCTTAGCCATGTCTATGAAAATGGTACACCCAATTACTGGCAATAGTTAACAATAAATACACATGTCTGTTAAAGTAATGAAATTGATGGCATCATAATTGCCCCATGGGTGACCATCAGCATTACTTCTTTTTTTTTTCCCACTTCTGTTTTTTAATTTTTTATTGTTATGTTAATCACCACACATTACATCATTAGTTTTTGATGTAGTGTTCCATGATTCATTGTTTGTGCATAACACCCAGTGCTCCATGCAGAATGTGCCCTCTTTAATACCCATCACCAGGCTAACCCATTCTCCCACCCCCCTCCCCTCTAGAACCCTCAGTTTGTTTTTCAGAGTCCATCGTCTCTCATGGTTCGTCTCCCGCTCCAATTTCCCCCCTTCATTCTTCCCCTCCTGCTATCTTTTTTTTTTGTAACATATATTGTATTATTTGTTTCAGAGGTACAGATCTGTGATTCAAGAGTCTTGCACAATTCACAGCGTTCACCATAGCACATACCCCCCCAATGTCTATCACCCAGCCACCCCATCCCTCCCACCCCACCCCCCATTCCAGCAACCCTCAGTTTGTTTCCTGCGATTAAGAATTCCTCATATCAGTGAGGTCATATGATACATGTCTTTCTCTGATTGACTTATTTCGCTCAGCATAACACCCTCCAGTTCCATCCACGCCGTTGCAAATGGCAAGATCTCATTCCTTTTGATGCATCAGCACTACTTCTTGAAATGTATTTCACTCAGCATTTAGTATTCTGATGAAAAAGAAAGAAAAGAAGAGAAAGAGGAGGGAGAAGAAGAAAAGACATAAAAAGGGATGAAGAAATAAAAAGACAAAGAAAGAAAAAAAGGAGGAGGAGGAAGAGAATTGAATTGCTATAGAGAGATGAGAAAATTTTAAACATTTCTTAAAGTAGCATAAACTGTGATACTTCTGTTATTGAGACAAAGGAAATTCTATCACTGGGAAATACTTCTTAGAGCTTTCAGCCCAGAACAGTCCTAGTGGATTTATGCCTGTACCAAAGGATACCAAAGAGGAAACAGGATATACTGCTTTCATCCTGATTTTAAAAGGCCTAGTGCCATCTCTTAGGATGAAGTGCTCTAAACTTGTGAATTTCTTGGAATTCCAAGATGGCCATGGCCTATCTTTCTGTGACTCAAGGCAGCATAATTGCAAGGGTCTGAACTGGATTTCCTGATTTAGGTTCAAAAGTCTGATTTTTTAAATAGCTCATGGAAGTTAAAAATATCCAAGACTTGACTTCAGGGAATTACCCTTTAAAAAAATTATTATTTCTTTAGAAAGTGCCACATGTCTGGTTTTTTCCATCTCATCATTGGCATGACCATTTTTGCAGGCTTAGTAATGATACTCCTTTTAAACTTTAGTCTCAACGATGAGGCCCTTTTAGGAGAGAGCCAAAGGCTCCTTATTTAACTCTTCAACGAAATAGTGTGAGGAAGAAGCTGAGCTTCCCACATGCTCCAGGAACAGCTCAACTAGCCTTGAGATGCATTCAGGTCTGCCTGTGTGCTAGTTTTAGGATAGGGGTGGGGGTGGGGGTGGTGCATGTCAACAATTGAGAACTTCGCTTTTCCTTCACTATTTGGTTTAATAATTTCATCAGCCATTTTCTTTGTTTGTTTGATCTCTTTTAATTCATTTTGTGTTTCTTTCATATGTTATGACATTAAAAACCAAAATGCCAGAATGGACTATAGATGCCTCAGGCACAAGTTTTTCTGTGTCTTTTTTTTTTTCCTTGTTCCTGATTATGAAAGGAAGAGAGGCTCAATGGAGGAAACGTGAAAAATAAAGAAAATACTAGAAACCATATAAAACATCCATATGCCACCAACCAGAAGTGTATGTGCATGTGTGTGCACACATGCATACACACACATGCACACACTACTACTACTACTATAAATATGTTGGCCTATTTCTTCCTAGCTTTTAGTCTGTGCCTCTTGCTTTTATCTTTACATACTACTTATATAATTTTATTTTCAGCTTTTTTTGTTGGATTACATTGCGTTGTTTTTATTTTCAACCTCAGATGAGGCATTTAATTGAGTCAATATTACTCTTCATTTCATGGTAATTATCACTGATTCTTTCAAGGCCCACACTTGTTTTATTTTACTTTATATTTTATGTTCCATTCATTGCCTCTCCCTTTCCTCCCTTCTCTTCCTTTCCCAAAGCATCCACCCTAGTGTATTTGATGTTTCCTTAGATGTATCATCAACCTTGAAAAATACTGTATATGTGTATACATTTTTCAATTACACAAATACAATGATAAATTTCCTGTTTATTTATTGATTCAATAAATGCTCTGTTTTCAATATCTAACCTTATCTTTCTACGTGCATCTATTTCTTCTGTGACTCTACTCCATCATAAACACCCTCTCCTTTTTAATGTATCCACCATTTTGGTAGTAGGCATTTCAATTGGCTCTATTTCCCCACTACCACACCTACTTTACGAATCAGTGCATCATGCATGTGCCTTGACTGACCTGTGTATGGCTTTCTCTGGAGTAGGTACCCAAGAGCAGCATTCCTGGGTCCCTGGACATGTACGTATGCGATTTCACTTAGTACCGCCAGATTTGCTGTGCAGGAAGGCCATACCAGTGCAGGTCCCCCCTGCAGTCCAGAAGGGTGGGTTCTCACATCACCTCCCCCTGCATACCCAGCAACGTGCAATGCTTTCTGACTTCCCCCTGCATACCCAGCAACATGCAATACTTTCTGACTTTTAAAAATCTGCCAACCAGCTAGGTATATGAGAGTATATGTTCTCTTGGTCTGCAGTATTCTTTCTCCAGACCTTCAGAGAGCTCACTAAATGTCTGTGTTTTTATGAATCATGGAACACTACATAAAAGACTAATGAAGTACAGTATGGTGACTAACATAATAAAAAAAATTTAACTTAAAAAATAAATGTGTTTTTCATTGAGGCCCTTTTAAGAATTGCACTTTTTGTTCCCTTTTTATTATTCAGTAGCACTTTGTGACCTCTCACGTGTTATTTTTTTGAGAATGTTTCAAATGTCCTTGGAAAAAAATGCATATTCTCTGCTGAGTATACAATTCTGTATGTATCTATTGGTTTGCATCTACTAATTATATTTTTGCAGTATTTAAAATATTTTTGCTTACTTTTAGAAGTCTACTTGATTAGAAGAAAATGTTAAAATCTCCACCTACAAATTACTGGCACATTTATCTTTCCCTGTAATTCTGCGGGTGTTGCTTTATGAATTTTGAGCTAAGTGCACGTATGTTTATGAACACTGTACATTTTTTATCTATTCTTCTAACTATGCTGTTCTTTTAGTCTTATGTCCACTTTTATCTCAAATTATATTTATCTGTCATTAAATTGCTACTTCAGCCTCCAGTGGTAAACAACGTCATAGGCATATTTCTATACTTTTGTGTACACTATTTATATCCCTTTGTGTTTTTTTTTTAATTAAAGCAAACAAATTAGTAGATCTTGGCATAAGAAATACAATCTGAAAACCTCTGGCTTTTGAGCAATGAATTGAAACGGTATACACTAAATGCATCACTCTACTCATAATGATGCCACTCTGCAAGATTATTTTGTACTCTTTGCCATGCTTTCTTTCTCTTTTTATTTCACCTTTTCTACTGTCCAGTGGGTAAATTTTATTCTGCTGTGTTGAAAGTTACACATTCTTTCAAACATTCTTGAAAATTTAGAACCAATTTATGAAGAATCACAATTGTTTCATTTTTAATTTTCTCATCAATTCTTAAGACTTCCACTGTGTATTTTTTTCCTCTGATCAAGACAAACGTTGAGTGCATTCTCTTCTTTCTTGATCTTGTCCCCTCCATTCCCTCATAGGGAAAACTCCCAATGGAAGTTTTAGTCTGAATTCCCATGTATTTGCCTTTCCTTTCCTCTACTGTTTATGGGAGAGTTATCACTGATCAAGACAAGAACTTCTAAGGTACTTAAATTATTTCTAGGTTTCCTTCAGAGAACTGATTATCTACTTGCTATATGACTGCCTATAAAAGTGTCTTCACACAGTATTTTTGTACTGAAACTTCAGAGACTTTGTATGGCTTAGCTTATTTCATGTTTGCATTGGAACTTGATATACAAGTGCTTTTAAAAAACACTTTGGAAGGGTTTCTCCACTCTCTTCTTGAATCCAGTACTGCACACAGAATGTTGATTTTGACCTACCATCCTACTCCTTTGTAAATCATCTATTTTTTTTTTTCCCTTCAGAATTGGATCACGTTTTTTTCTGGCCATTAATTTTATGCCCTATGATTGGTTGTTTATTTCTTTGTGTCCTGCTTGTTTTGATTTTTTTTTTATCCACATTATTTAGCACTTTGAGAATTCTCTATCTGAAATGCTACTTTATTTATTTTTAATTTGGGGACATTCACAAGTGTTATTTATTCAAATGTGATCTCCTCTCCATTTTTTTACTCCGTTCTGGTACTTCTATTACAAGGATACTGACATTCTGCTTTTTCCCCCATCTTTTTTTTTTTTTTAGCTCTTTCTGACACCTTCTAGGAATCTTCTTTGACCTGATCTTCTAGTCTACTACTTTATTCTTTGCTGTATCCAAGCTGTCATTCACTCATGAGAACTTTATTTCAGTTATTTCATTTTGCCCACCTGACAACTCAATTTTTCAAGTAATTTTTTTCCTTGCTTTATATTCCTAGTAGACTCTCTTATTACTCTGGGTTTGGCTTTTTATGCTTCTATATTCCCAAGCAGATCCAAGTTTTGTGGAGCCAGAAGCCTTGTCTTATTCACCCACTTCTGTATCTTAATGCCTGATAAATATGAGGAATTCAAACAATACCTTCTAAATTAGGTGAATCACTGAATGAAAGGAAAGAAAAATGTATTCATAGTGTATGTATTTTCAAGTGTGTTAATGACTCTTTAGCATTTTCAAAAGCACACTTTATTGACTAGAGGCAGAGTTTTGTTTTTTTCAGTTTATTCTGACAGAGTTTTATTTGTTGCTGAATTTCTAGTGCTTAGAACCATGCCTCACGGGGCACCTAGGTGGCTCAGTTGGTTAAGCGACTGCCTTCGGCTCAGGTCATGATCCTGGAGTCTCTGGATCGAGTCCCACATCAGGCTCCCTGCTCAGCAGGGAGTCTGCTTCTCCCTCTGACCCTCCCCCCTCTCATGTGCTCTCTCTCATTCTCTCTCTCAAATAAATAAATAAAATCTTTAAAAAAAAATACTATTAAAAAAAAAGAATCATGCCTCACATATAGGAGTCACATAGCTCAAAAGATATTTGTTGAGCGATACATGAATGAACAAAAGAGAAGTTCCACAAAATGTTTCTACGGTATGGTAGGCTAAGCAAAGGATATGCCCACCTCCTAACCCCTGGAATCTGTGAACATTACTGTTATTGCAAAAGTTGTGCCTAAACGAAGGATCTGGGGAGGGGGATCTTGTCCTGGATTATCTAGGTGAGCCCTAAATCCAGGGACAACTATCCTTCAAGAGGGAGTCAGAGGGAGATTCAACAGACACACACAGGAGAAGAGGCCATGTGGTCATGAGGGACAAGGTAGGAGTGACACGGTCACACCAAGGAATGCCAACAGCCACTAGAAGCTGGATGAAGCAAAGACGAGATTCTTCCCAATATTCCATAGGAAGGGCGGCCCTGAGATATACAGTGTTGTGGACTTCTACCTACCAGAGTTGGGAGAGAATAATTTTCTGTTGTTGTAAGCCACTAAATTTGCAGTCATTTGTTACACTAAGCATGGGGAAATGTTTTGGAGCCCTAAATGCAATGGTCCCTCTCCCTACCATTTTGATGTTTATAATCCACATTAAGATATTAAGAGATCTATAAAGTCCTGTGAATTTATGTTAGTCATTGTTTCCAAGACTTTTTTGAAACTGGCATTCTCCCCTTCTCTCTTTCCTTCTAGCATTTATAGCCTGTGTGACTATGGTTTCGGAGATCACACTTTGAAGAATACAGAATTAAATATTCTTCACTTTGAGATTAGGTGAAAAATAGTTGCAAAATTGTGACATATATAATTATTCTTAAAACAATCAGCACCTTGTTAGGGATGCTTTATATAGAATTCATGTTTTCAACAGCAAAATGGACTTTGTAAGGTATCATATGTGGATTGGGACAAAATCAATTAATATTGTGAAATTTTTACATGAATTCCATTATTGCTAGTTCACATTTCACTAACATTAATAACATTCTGTATAGAGTATAAATCATATTTTTTATATACTGCTCTAGCAAACAATGCTTATATTATTGTCATTTATTATTATTGTTACTCTAATAAGCAGATAATTGAAAATTGTACTGGATCCACATATCCATTATAGTTCACAATAAATTAAGTAGGAGTAAGTATTTAAGTAAGGACATGAAATTCTTATCCCCTCGTCTACTACATTTTGGAATGAAGACACATTTAAAGCCAGAAACATGGGGTGCCTGGGTAGCTCAGTCGTTAAGCATCTGTCTTCGGCTCAAGTCATGATCTCAGGGTCCTGGGATTGAGCCCCGCATAGGGCTCCCTGCTCAGCGGGGAGCCTGCTTCTCCCTCTCCCACTCCCCCTGCTTGTGTTCCCTCTCTGTGTCTCTCTGTCAAATAAATAAAATCTTTAAAAACAAAAAAAAAAGCCAGAAATGTAAGGGATGAAATGCAGCAGAGTACTGTTAAGCATCTCTTAAATCAGGACAATTGCTTATTAATTCACTTAACATTTTTTGACCAAATAATTGTTGCAATGCCCTTGTATGTAATAGGCACTGGTTTCATAAATAACAGCGGAAAAGAACTTAAGGAAACATTGTCTAGTTAACACTAGACATTTATGTTCAGAAAAACTGTCAAGGGATACAAAGAATTGCCAACAGTCACACAGTGAGTTAACAGAATAATAGGCTTGAACTGTAATACTATTAATTTAATAAATCTACTGACAATGCATATGTAATCAGTTTATGGTAAGGATAAGAGCAGATCTAAAAGCTACCCTTGTTTTTTTTTATCCAATCAGTTAAAATTTGATACTTGATTGTCCAGTAAATTGTTGATTTGGGTGAATGGTCTATGCACACCTGAAAAGAATGTTTTCTACTGTTGCTGGGTGAAGTGTTCTAGAAATGCCAATTAGAATAGGTTTGTTAACAGTGTTGTTTGGGTCTCCTGCATTCGAACTCATTTTCTGTCTCCATGTTCTATCAATTACTAACAGAATGTTGAAAGCTGCAGCATGGATATGCATGTTTCTCTCTTCATTCCTATCAGGGGGTGCTCATGCATTTTTAACTCCGCTGTTACGTGTGTGCACGTTTAAGATAGTCTTCTAGGTGAATCGACTCAACTACCTTTATTTTTACAAAATGTCCCTCTTTATCTCTAGAAATAGTTATTTTTCTGATGTCTATTTGGACTGATGTTAACATAGTCATTCTAGTTTTCTTATCATTTGCAGTGTACATATCTTACCCTTTTGTACCTTTTACTCTTTGTACTTTTGTTTCTTGTACTTCTGTACTTTATAGCCTGTATGTGTTTTTAAACTTAAAGTGCATTGCTTATAGTCAGCAACTGGTTGTATCTTACTTTGTTTACAGTAGGATGATCTCTGAATTTTTTACTGGAGTGTTTTCAACTTCCCCATTCCCATTTAATGTAACTATTGACATGGTTATGTTTGAGTCTACCATGTTAGAATTTGTCTAATTTGCCTTTTGTTCCTTTGCCCCACTCTTTTCTACTTTTCTTGAAGGAAATGACTATTTTTTAGTATTACCTTTTACGTCCAGTATTGGTCCCAGCATATAACTCTATTTTTTTTACTCCTTGCTCTAGAGTTTACGATGTGTTTATCTCATTACAGTTTACCACCCAATACTATTACACCCCATCACAGTCCTTAATATCCCTTTCCCTCTTTCCCCGGCCAGTCCTAGTTTTCCTTGAAAATCCAGTTCACTCCCCACTGCTTCTGGATCTCCTAGGATAATGTAGGCATTTCTTTTTGTCCGATTCCCCAAAGTTTCTGTTGTACTCATCATCCTAGTTCCATTTTCTTACTGGACATAACCCTGGGTAAACACTCAACCTCTGCATTCCTGATTCCTCTCACATCTTGAAAACGAGGACACATCCACCTCTTGGGGTCATGACAAGTATTAGATATTCCACATAATAGATGTTGGCTACTATTGTTGTATATTATTCTAGCCTTTTGGGGCATGTATTGTAATTCTGTTTCCTACTTGACCTGGAGGGCAGGTCCATGACTGACATTTCTTGTGTCTTTAGTGCCAGATAGGGGATGGGGATTTAGTGAATCTTCCCTGAAGGATGCACGGGAAAGGATCTTCCTTAGGGACCAGATCCAGCTTTGTAACTGACCTGCTGTGGGATCTTAGGCAGATCACTTCCCTTTCTGGGAACCACTGGACTGGAAGGTGGCTAAGGCCCTTTCTAATTCTGCAATGCTCTTAAATCTATCAAACTCTAGGGTGAACTGTTTTGGTGATTTTCATCTTTTCCTTCACATTGTTTATTCCAGCTTGGGTCGGTGCCAGCCACATAGAGGCACCCAGAAGTTGCCTGGCAAATCCAGGCCCCCCCAGCCACCGAGTGGAGTGAAGGTTACTTAAGCTGGTAGTTCTGACCACTCAGCAGTGCATCATATGAAGCTGACTCTTAAGTTGAGCTGACAGAATGACTATGGCCTCCTTCCTTACCTATTTTGTGACCCATCTCCAGCAACCTGATTGTTTTTTAAATTAAGACCCTTTTTAAACTAAAGCCATTGAGACCTTCACCAATAGCTGGCAGGAGTGTTTTCCAGAGGCAGAGGAGAAAAGATGCAATTGTCCCATATGGAAAATCACAAGAACTTGCACATGATATTCTGAGTAAAGCAGACCCGAGTTCCGTGTCACTGAGCCCTGTCAGTCAGCGGTTGGGAAATTTACGATCATCTCTATGCCTTTGTTTCCACATCTGTGAGGTGAAGCTATCTACCCTGTATTGGAAGAATTCAACAGATACATTGCAAAAGCTCTTGGTCAATTGTAAATTGTCAATAAACACAAATTACAGTGAACAGGGAGAGTCGAACTTTGATTTCCATAGTTAGCATCTTTACAAACCACGTAATTCTAGTTTTCACTCAGGGGATATTAATTATATTAAAAATAATGTAAATTTTGTTGGACGTTTTAGATCTTACAGGGCTTTGGGAATATTTTTGTGAATGGAAACTTTCACTGTCCTGGAATAGAGAAGCAGAGGAAATTGGGCTTACTCTGATTTTGCTCCATTGTGTTTTCTAGAACTTGGAGCGGGGGAGACATTGTGTTGATTACACACACTTACTTACACACATACACACACACACACACACACGCACACACGAGTTCCATCTTTCAACTTCATATGGTTGTCCTATTTTCCTAAACATGAAGGGCAGACAATCAAAGAAAGCTGTGCACCTTGGTTGTAAAGCAGGGACACTCACAGCAATCCCATATAGACAATGTGCAGAGTCAATGAGTTAGATTTATGTGACCAGGGCTTTGAAAGTAGTCCCAGTACACATGAAGGTGTGGGTCTTGGAGGCAGCTGTGGGGTGTGAAGACTCATCAAGAGCCCTGAGGTCAAAGGCCCTGGGTTTGAGTTCAGCCTCTGTTTCTTTGCTTTGTCTTTCCTGCAAGATCTAGGACCCGGCTCTCACAATCTCACAGCCTCAGTGTCCATGGTTATACACGGGTATCGCCACAATGGCCGCGCGGGGCCGTCAGGACGCAGAAGCGAGACATTGCCCAGGACCTGTACCTGACTTTGTACCTGGCCCTGTACCTGGAGGCGCTTGCTACAGGTGTAAGGGAGGCCGTGGGTTCTACTGTAATTACAGAAAAGCAGAGGTGCCCCTGAATTAGCCGGGCAATTACCCACCCCCGCCCCACTGAAGTCGTGAAGAGCCCAGAGCAGGGCTCAGCACCAGACACAGAGGAGGAGCTCACTATCACCCACCCAGCAGCATGGCCCCGCGTCCCCAGAGCGCCCGCGAACCTCAGCCTGCTCACCTCACAAGTGCACTCAGCAATCACGGAGAAACTAGCCTTTGCTGCAGGGGTGAGTTCCTTTGCAAGAAGAATCCACCACCTCGGTCTAGCCTGGGTCGGGCACCAATGCCATTCTCTCCCTGAGACGCAGCTGTGTCAATCCGCACCAAAGAAAGGGATTAAGGAAACAAAATTTCTGCTCTGGGTATTCAACCATCTCAGACTTAAAGGAGGCAAACAAAAGGAAGGATGTGACTCACCTGGCCGCTGAGAATGCATTTGCCTTTAATATTCAGGTCGGCGACATTCACTGGCAGTAAGTGCAGACACCCATTTTAATTAAATATTAGGAACAGAATAAAAACATCGAGAAGCTTGACAATACAAGTGATGTGCTAAGAACTCTGTTATATGTGCTGTTTTCTGTTCCATCCTTGGAAAACTATGTTAAACCTCTTGGGGCCTTTTGTTTCCATTTCCTGTGTTTACCCATACTGGATACCTTGGTTTGGATACCTTGGCTTTGCAGAATGAGCTCTTCGAAGATGCCAGCCATGTCTCCTTCATCTCCTCATTGCCCTGCCTAGCCCAGTAACGGGCACTAAGAAATTGCATGGGGGAGCTCACACGGGGGACCAGGCAGCTCTGGCCATCCCCCTTCTGTAAAGGACACTGGATACTAGAGTAGAAGAAGGGCCTGGAAACTGTCCTGTGACGAATCAGAGAAAGAATGAAGAGGGCTCTAAGCTAGGAGAATGGCAGGTGAGGTGGGGACGACGAGGTAGCAAAAAACCCCTCATGGCCTGAGAGACCACACCTAAAGCACAGTTTCAGGAGGCAAGGATTTTGAACCCAACCCTGGAAATGGATGATTGAATTTAGTACCCCTCTCCAACACCGGTGGTTTTTCATACTGTAGGGATTTCTACCTTCAGGGATTTTTAAATTGTGAGTCAGAAAGTCTGATCTACTCTTGATCATCACTCCAAGGAATTCAGGGTCCCGAGTAAGGTCATTCAGCTTATATGAGCATAAAAATACAAACCAGGAATGCAACTTCATCTCGGCAGATGATTGAGTTTTTGCCGTTCCTACTGAGAATCATGGATTTTTCCTCTGATGGGAGAGAATTTTTCTAAAACAGTGTGATGGCATATCTTTTTCCCTCAAGTCCAACCTCAGAGCTTTCCAAAGAATACACATTCCAGACTCAGTCATCAGGGACCCCTCTGTGGATGGCCAATGTTTCGGTACAAAGGAACCCAAACAGAAGCAGTGGGAGAGAAGGTTCTGTTGTTACCAAGCTTCACGAGAGGAGGGTGTTAGCTGACCTAGAACTATAGCATGTTCAGCTTTGAGGGAATTTTAGACATGAGCGACCTGGGGCCCGAAGCAAGGTGACTTATCTCCATTGACCCACAGAGAGTGATCAACCTGCATAGCAGAGTGATTGCACCAGGCCCATCCAGGGACTGGACTTTGCCATTGGACATCAGAGGCCACTGGTTTCCCCAAGAGTTAGAAGCAAAGCTGGGCCCTGAGTTCTGGGGAAGAGCCAAGGAGGAGGAAAAGGCTAAGGGGACAGGCATTCCAAATGTCCCTGCTCAATCTCCATGGCTTCCCCCAGTCGACGAGTGAGTTAGCAGTCACCCTCTGAGAGAAGGACAGTGCGCTCAGTGTCCCTCTGTCATCGGTCATCTCCAAAGCACCAAACACAAGGCCAGGCTCCCAGGAGGTACAGAGCCCAGCCCCCGCACCTGGCAAGGTCTCACCTCTCACCCAATAACCATTTACTGAGTAAATGCGAGATAAAGGGGGAAGTAACCTTGCCCCATTAACTTCTAGAAAGTAGCCTGAGGATGGAAAAACTATAAAGGGGAAGGAACCTAACATAAATTAGGAACCATAAATCAATAATACTCTATAAACCAACCCCAGGATCTTATATGCGGCAAGCAGAGTAGGCACAACCCCTGTCCTCATGGCATTTACATTTCTAATTTCTCCTACCCACTTTAATAGAGGAAATTATTCTTTAGAAAAACACACTGATGTATTTCACATTTTGCCTCACTGAAGACCAGATTCCATGATCTGGGCACCTAACAACGGGGAATGCATCTCCCTGCCTGATTAGTGCTTAGGAGATTTATGTTCAACACTGTACTTCCCTGGGCAGGTTATGCCTTGTCGTTGAGCCTCGGTGTCACCATCTGTAAAATGAGCAGACCAGGATAATGTCCTCTCAACTCCCAGGTACGGAATGCCCAAGCCTCACCTGGGCGCGGAAAGGAGGCTTGCGGTATTTCGCTTTAATCTGCAGCGCCACCTTGTGGTTATCGACGAGGAGCGCACGAGGGATGGGCGAGAGGCTGAGTGATGGTCTGTAACACTGCAGCCAGGTCTGAAGGTGACCAAGGGGAGTGAGAGCTTACCCCTCCCTCCCCAGGGGGCTGGATCTGATGAATGGGATACAGGAGATTTCTTTCAAGTCATAGTCCACAGTCCCTGGAAGCCTCATCCTGCTCAGAAACACCAGACTGTCCCTCTCACAGATCGTGGGGGCTGCCTGGAGAGGCTTAGAGAATGTGTCCTCCCGCAACACTCTGTGCTTACATACCCTTCCTGAAGTCTACTGGATGCTGACAGATGGAATGAGGCCGGGGCAAGAGGCTGGAGCCAGAGACAAAAAGGAGACAAGCCAGTTTTCTAAGCCCAACTCTTCTCGCTTAGGCTATGGGAAAAGTATGTCGTTGCTTCCAGGGTCCGGGAGCTCTGAACATTTTCAAGCTTCTGATTCTCGTTATTTCCTTTTCCTCTTAGAGCCTTTTTTTTTTTTCTTTTTCTCATGGATACATTATTACAAGGAGTTGCCCTATCCCTGAGAGGCCAGATACCAGGTCCCTGGCCTCAGTTACATACCAGTCAGGCTTAAGGCTGTGATATCCTTGTTCCCAACACCAAACTGCAGATTAGAATTCACCACGTATGGAGCCCACCACAGAGCGACCTCAAGGATCATTTGCAGCCTGATGCCCAAGAGAGGAGGCTCGCAGGAGGGGAGAGGGCCAGTGAAAATACCCAGTCCATAAAAGCATCAAGAACTGGGAATGATCGTTACTTTGGATGGCAAGCGACGCAGAACAAGAGAACAACAATATGACGAAAGCACCAGCTATCCCAAGCATCACTCTGTACTCGGCACCGAGCTACACCTTTCACATGCACTGTTGCATTTAATCCCTGTAACAACACCATGAAGTAGCTAGTTGTATCATTCTAATTGTTATAGTAGAAAAAAAAATAAGCCTTAGAAAAGAGAAAATAACTCACCCACAGTCTCCCAGCATGGAAGTGGTGTCACCAGGGTCTGAACCTCTGTGTGTAACTCCGGGCTTCGAGGCAGCACCCAGAAGAGCCTGAGACAGGATTCTGTTCTGGTTCTCACTCGGTCACCTGGAGAGCTTGGACTGGTACTCAACATCGCCAGCTTCTGGTTCCCTTGGATCCAGAAAAGATGATCCAGCAATATCAGACTAAGGGCAGAACTCTGGATCAGATCATGCTGTCAAGGTCTTCCTAAAACCTCAGATTATGTTTTGTGATACATCGATGGGGACTGAAGCTGAGGCTTGTAACCCAGCACCCTATAAGGGAATTCGGCTCACCAGTTTGTTTTGTTTGCTTTAAAATCTGCTAAAAATGTGAATGTAAAAGATTGACCCTGTGTCTCATCCTGGCTCCCATCTTCTCTCTGTATTGCTTTGTGCCAGGCTCGTCGCCTGCCTGAACTTGGTGGACGTGGGTTCGGGGACTCTTGGTTCAAGCCAGATCCAAGCCAAATCTTACCTACTGGAAACCAGAGCACAGGCCAATGTATAGGCTAACCTCACCGCCAAGCTGCCTCTAGGAACATTTATTATTTAGTATTATTATTTATTGTTAAAGCATGAGTCTCTCCAACTCTGGTTTCTGCTTTGGGTAGCTTTTGAGCAACTCAGGTTAAGGCTATAATATTGTAGAAAATATGCTGACCTGGATTTCAGAAGACCTGAATTCTGCTCTTAGTTGGGTGATTCTGGGCAAACTTAGAAATCTCCTGAGCTTCAACTTCCCCATCTGCAAGAGGTTGAGAGTAAACCTTGCCATTTTCTGGGTCCCTGAACAACTAACCCTTCCATTCTGGTTGGTTAAGCAGTTTTGGATCCTAGCTGCACATTTGTGTTGCATTTTTTACATACCTAGGTTCCACATATAGGCATTTAATTGACTCACACATCCATATTTTTCTTAAAAAACTCCCCCAGGAGATTCTAATGTGAAGCTAATGAGGATCATGACACCACAAGGTGAGTTTGGAAGCATTACTTTTCTCAAAAAGGACACAGAAAGGTTAAAAATAAAACTGCCCACACTTTAAAAATAAATAAATAAATAAATGATACATTCAATATCAAACCTAGGGCTGTCTAACTCTGATCCCAGGCTCTTTTTGCATTATACTCACCATGGCATGGTATTTAAAGAACCCAGTTCCTCTTTCCTTGGAATACTCAAAATGCTTTGTAAAGTGCTCAGCAAAATAAACACCGTGTAGCTTGCTATGGCTTTTCCCAAGTTTCCTAGTTCCCAGCAAAAGTATAGATAATATCCTCCAGGTGATTCTTTCTAATCCCTCAGATGAGGGCTCGTGAGCTTATTTTCAACATGCTAGTCCTCAGAGTGAAGAGAGAAGCTAGAACAAGTTGGGAAGAGTGAAGGAAAAGCTTGCTAAAGTCCAACAGTCGGTTGATTCTTATATGCTACACACTGAAAGCCCATGCGGCACTTTGTAGATTTTCTAATCAGTTAAAAAGCCCAGATTATCACCATCCAAGGAAAGAACAATGTTTCAGAAGCTCAGTTGGTGCCGACACCCACAGCTTTCAGCAACTCTGTTTCCTGCTTGGGTTCCAAAGCTATCCGTCACATCGCACCAGCCCATTTGCAAATGAGACCTGGCATTACACAGTCTGTTGTATTCATCACATTTATTAAGTAATAGAAAATGAGTGATAGTCGTGAGAGGATATAAAAATTATTTTCATTCAGGTGTCCACATGAGTCTCTTTGGCGAGAACAAGAAAAAGGAACCCTGGCTGACTTCTCTCTGTGCCCAATATCTGTGCCAGGAGGTAGAGAGCGTTGGGCAGTGCTTCCTGGAAGATTAGCTCAGCACTTCACGCTAATTAAGCTTCACTACTTCAGACTTATTTGCTGAGTGTCAACTATGCATCTGGCCCAGAGGTAGGATGATGTGACTTTGGATCCGGTACGTAACGAGTTTGAACCTCTTTTTCCTCATCTTTGAGATGGGCAGAATAACATCAGTCCCAAAATGCTGTAAATGACATAAGAAATGCTGAAGTTTTGTCAAATGGAAAACAACACTACAAAGTGTTTTGTTTTGTTTTTTTAATTACTCATTTCCCTCTAGAACTCTATTTAAGATGGAGTCATTTTTATGAAATGGACGATTTCCTATCTCTTGTAACGTGAGGTTCCTAACTCACTTGTCAGGGGACCTCAAATTTCCCCCTTGCCATTATGCTTGGTGTTTTGTTCTGTGGGACCTTGATAAAGACAATTAAATGTTTGCTTCTTGACCCAGTCCTTCAGAGTCCCTGCCTCCTCCCTCCATCTCTATGTTAAGTCTCAATGCAACATCAATGCATCTTAGGGAAATGGTTTGTGTTCCCATGGAATTACACACCCTAGTCTTGGGTGACTCCTTAGAGTATCCTGGACTAATTTTCCACCCACTTGAGAAGGAACTTGGACTTTTTCATGGGGAAGAGGAGCTCCAGAGAGTCTATTGCAACTATCTGCCCATAATTCCAATTTTGACATGGAAAAGAGATCACATCTCTTGTCTGTGATGAATCGATTGAAGACCCAGTAGCAGATTGCGATAATTACAATTATGATGCATTGGCAGTGGCTGTCTGGGAATTCACAGTCCTCTGCCTCTGCAAATACAAGTAACAGCTATATTAAATAACGTTGGGTGTGGTACATGCTGAGCTGTATTGATGCGACTGTAACTCATAGCATTCAAAATACAGGTGTGCTGGATATCTTTGCTTTTTCCTTCCAAGATACACGTTCAATACGCTTCTCCATCCTTCTCTGGGCTTGCTTGCCTTCTGGCCCAGGTTAGATTCATCCAGTGGCAAACACTTTCAGAAGCTTAAAGGGAAGAAGAACTCATTCCATCAGCTTCCTGCCTACAGGTTTGTCATGGGCTGGCTGCACGTGGATGACGACTACAGCTCCTTTCAGGAAGCTTCCCCACTCGGTCTGGGTATTTGTGTTCCAAGGGCCCCGTAAGCACTCCTTCCTCTCTCCCCTTCAGATCCAGGTGTGACGCAGATGCCCTACTGCCCTTGACCTAGAGGGTTGCACTACAGCCTGAGGTTTCCCGATACCCCATGTTCATCTTTGTCAATAGTTCCTTTATCATATTTTCCCCACATTACTCACCCTTCTACTAGGATTCTGACTGATAAAGTGGGATAAAAATAAAATATGAGAACACGGAATTTAAGACCTAAGAAGACCTCCCTCAGAAGGTTTCCCTTGTCCTTCTAGCGTTTTCCCTAAACCCTGTAGATTACAGGTGAGACCAGGAAATGACTCACAAAGTGAGCGGCAGGGATTAAGAATTCATCGTTCTGATGGAGATCAGACACTTCAAACCTCTTCCCTGTTGCCTATCTGAAGACTACAGAAGAGCTGGCAGAAATAAGAATTCTTTCCTAAACAGTGAAACACTACGTAGGCCAGGTCATTGGAGTTAATATCCTCTGTGATCCATCATGCTGACAGCAGGTACCTTTGATGTGATGAGGGGAGAATGGCACCTCATCTCTGAGGTCTTCCTCTGCCAAACCCCAAGCCCCAGGTTCACCATGAGAAAAACATCATACAAACCCACACTGAGGGAATTTTACAGAATGCCTGACTTGTATTCCTCAAAACCATCAAGGTCATCAAAAACAAGGGAAGTCTGAGAAATTGTCACAGGACAGAGTCATCGAAAGAAACTTGCCAACTCAATGCGATGTGGTATCCTGGTTGGGAATTTGAAACAGGAAAAGGATGTTAAGGAAAACTGGGGAACTCCAAACAAAGAGTGGGATTTAATTAGCAGTAATGTACCAATATTAGCTTCTTATTTGTGACAAATAGATCATAATGATGAAAGATGTTCGTAACAGGAGAAAATGGGTAAGGGATACAGAGGAGTTCTCTGTATCCTCTTTGAAATTTTTATGTAAATCTAAAACTATTCCAAAATAAAAACATTTTATAAAAAAAAAATCAGTCACCACTGTCCTCTGAAATAGGACCTGAGTATGAGGCGCATGAATGCCTCCCTCCCCTCTCCAATCGGTAAAAGACTAAAAAAGAGGGAAAAAAAGAAAAAAAGAGCAATTTCAAGATTTAGGCAGAAAAAAAATGCTGTAGAGTACAAACTCTGAAAAAAAAGTTCCGTTTCAGAAACTTTCATGAAACACAGACTATAAAAAGACTTTCTAAAGCATAGATCTTCACAAACCATGGATCTAAAATAATGTCACGTGTAATCAATTTCAGTTTGGTAGTAGTATTATCTTTTTTTTTTTAAACTGAAGATAAAGAGTTGGAAGAGTGGGGGGCATGGCGGAAAAATAAAATGCATTTAAGCCCAGATACCAAATACAGCTGCACCTCTACCTGCAAAGCCCAAACATATGTATCCATATTTAGAATTCTCAGAATCTTGTGTATTTTTTTAAAACCTGAATCTATCAACTCTAACCTCCTGCTGTTTGAAAAACAATTTTTAATGTATATATTTAAAAGAAGATCTCCTATATCTGGTAAAAAGTCACATTTTGTGAATCAAATCCAAGGATTAAGTCTTCCTTAAGTTGCACCTGGGACTTAAAAAATAATAATAATAAAGGGAGAGAGAGTTTGGCCAAATGCATTTGGGATTTTATAGAATCTGAAATGAAACGAACCCAAATTCTTTAAGATGTAGACAGTGCTCTGAAACCGGTCTCATTTCCCTCCAGGCATGGGAAGGTCTGAGAAGCCCAGCTGACCTGCTTGTCTGGGCAAGGAGGGAGGCTTCTATAAATCCAAAAGCAGGGCAGAATGGGAGGAGGCAAGGGGAAAAAAGATGAGGGAGGGGTGCACTGGGAAGAAGAGGAGCAGAGAGGAGCAGACAACACAGCACGCAGGTATTTTGTGAGTACCTGATTATGCCTCCAGGGTTTTAATTCCAGCTAGAGGCACGTTAAGTAGGATGGCCATATTAGCTATCACTACAGCGGGATACTTTTGAGAGTTAAAGGGAGTTGTACTAACAATTACCCTTGGACAAAGATGTAAACCTAAGCAAGACCTCCAGGCCCTCAGGTTGTAAGAGGTGACACACCAGTATCCCTCGAAATGTGAAATAAAAGAGTAACATCAAGTTTAAAAATACCATTGTGTCATACCCATCACAGCAATACCCTAGTGGTTATCAGAAAACTTTATTTTTTTTTTAATGGTGAAATGCTTTTGACAGCTCCTCCGTGCTCTTGATACAAACTCTGATGGTTGTGCTATGATGTGTACACCTCATATACGGTACCAGCATCTGGGCAAGGCACGTTGCCTCAATGGGTCTCTGTTTTCTATTCTAGAAAATGGGACTATAAATGGCTCCCTCTTAGGGTGGCTCTGAGGACTAGAAGCAGTGTTTGTAAAGTGCTTAGGATAGCAGTGGGAGGCATGTAATAATTGAGAGCTCCCAAGGCATGTGACAACACTGTCACCCAAAAGAGTCTGTCCTTTCCATTCATCCATCCATCCATCCATCCATCCATACATGCATCCATCCATCCATCCATCCATCCATCCAATGAGTGCTTATTGAACACATACTCTGTTTCAGGGACTATGAAACTGGTGACAAAATGGGGGGTGGTGTGGCCACAGTCTCCCCATTGGAACTCACAGTGTGGACTTTGATACAGAAATCAAGTACATATTTACTAGGATTCTGAAGGAAAATGTATGTCAGAGGAGCCTGCTTTAGGCTATGAGAGTACTTGTTCAGGAGGAAGGGAAGATTAGGCAGAGATCTGAAATGTCAGAGCTCATCTAGATGAAGGGAGTGCAAGGTAAGAGGGATTTCTCTGTCTACAGAACCATCTGGACAAAAGCATGGTGTCCCTGTTTCCCACCTTTCAGGAGCTTGGTGTTCTCCCGGCTATCCAGTCCTCTCCCTCTCTGAACCAGCTACCTGGTTATCAGCCAATTCCACCTTAGTGAAAAGAGATTTAAGTCCCAAGCCCATGGAATTCTAGAAATTAGGAATCTTGTATTTCAGAAAGGGCATCTACTACGTGGCCTCCAATGTTCGGTTTCATGTTGATCGACCTAAAATGCAATGGGCGGAAGTGGGCAGGAAGACGACACATGGTCATGACATTTGGGGGATACCTGCCTAGCAGCAAAGTCTGGGATGAAGGTAAGTGGCAAGAAAGCAGCTGTGAGACTGTGGGCAGGAAGGGACAAAAACTTTGTTTAGTTTTGTGACACGTGAAAGGAGAAGGGAACTGCAATTAGAAATATCTAAGATGAAGACTCAATAGGTCTTTGGTATTAGTTAGTTATGGAGATGAATTCCAATGTCTGGACTCAGGATCCTGAGAGTACAGTGGGAAATGATGGGGAATAGAGTTTAAAAGAGTGGGTTTGGGGGGCACTTGGCTGGCATGTTGCTCTTGATATCTGAGTTGGGAGTTCAAGCCCCACACTGGGTGCAGAGCTTACTTAAAAATAAAATCTTAAAAAAAATAAAAGGGGGGGGCGCCTGGGTGGCTCAGCATTGGGCAACTGCCTTTGGCTCAGGTCATGATCCCAGGGTCCTGGGATCGAGCCCCGCATCGGGCTTCCTGCTCCGTGGGAAGCCTGCTTCTCCCTCTACCACTCCCCCTGCTGTGTTCCCTCTCTCGCTGTCTCTGTCAAATAAATAAAATCTTTAAAAAAGAAAAAGAAATAAATAAAAGAGGGGAGTTTGAAAAGACAAAGATGAGCTCTAGATGAGTGCTATGTGCTGGTGGGATAATGGTGTGGCAAGTGCCTGGGTAAGTGGGCACTTGAAGCACACTCTGCTATGGACATTTCCAGCCTAAATTGGGATTCCTCAAGGGACCAACGCATTCTTGATAAGCTTCCACGTAAGAGTCAGTCCTCGAACTTGAGAAATATCCCTACTTTTCTTACTTCCATGGTAAAGCATCAAAGTAATTTGGTGCTTGGATTCTAGCAAATCTAAACTAAACCCAATCCATGTCATATGTTACCTAGTAACCTTGAGCAGTAACTCTTTATCCTCATTGTAAAATGGAGATATTACTTATCTCATAGGTTTTCTGTTTGTATGTGTGTCCTTTGAGCCTTTAATGAGACAACACAATGTAACATGCCTAAAAAAAAATAAATAAATCCCTGGCACATAGAAGTTACCTAACTATACTAGCAATTGCAATTTAATATTTTATACATGATAGGTTTTTTTTTTACATTTTTCCAAATATTCACCCCATATACTGCATCACTTAATCCTCACTAACAAAATGGTGTTAGGCCATTTTACAGGTGGGAAATAGGAGACTTAGGCTATCAGTGACTTCTACAGCTTCTGAATGACATGACTGAGACCAGCAATTCCAAATCTTTTTTTCCACTCTGCCATTCTGGCTCCTCCAGATCTGGGGCATGGAAGCTGAGAATCCTCAAGAATGCCATCATATTATTCTATGGCCTTGGGAGCTATATACAGTAGTTTTGTATTTTAATATACATCAAATTTAATGAATATCAAATAATTTACATTATTTACAAATAATGTAAACCCAAACTTAGTTGTCTTTCCCCTTATGGTTTGCATTTTTGTGACTTTGTTTAATAGCTTTTTTTTTAAAGATTTTTTATTTATTCATTTGAGAGAGAGAGAGACAGAGAGAGCACAAGCAGGGGGAGAGGCAGAGGAAGAGGAAGAAGCAGACTCCCTGCTGAGCTGGGAGCCCGATGTGGGGCTCGATCCCAGGACCTCAATATCATGACCTGTGCCGAAGACAGATGCTTAACCATCTGAGCCACCCAGGTGCTCCTAATAGCTTTATTGAGATATAATTTACATACCATAAAATTCACCTACTTTTAAGTGTACAAATCAATGATTTTAGTAAATTTATGGAAGTGCACAACCATTATTGTACAATACAGATTTCAGACATTTCAATCACTCCAAAAAGATCCCTATGTCTGTCTCTGTAGGCTTACCTTTTGTGGACATTTTGTGTAAATGGAAAATCATTATGTGGTCTTTTGTGTCTGGATTTTTTTTTTTTTCTTTAACATAGCATGTTTGAAGTGTTATCCACTTGGTAGCCTGTATCAATTGTCCTTTCCTTTTTATTGCTGAATAATATTCCATTATATGGATATATTGCATTTTGTTTATCCATTCACCAGTTCAGATACATTGTCATTGCTTCTGTGTTTGGGCTGTTGTTAATAATGCTATTATGCACAAGAAATGAGTGTTGGCAAGGGTGTGGAGAAAAAGGAACGCTCCTGCACTGCTGGTGGAAATGCAAATTGGTGCAGCCACTGTGGAAGACAGTATAGAGGATCCTTAAAAAATTAAAAATAGAACTACCATATGATCCAGTAATTCCACTAGTGGGTATTAACCCAAAAAATACAAAAACACTAATTTGAAATGATATATGCACCCCTATGTTTATTACAGCATTATTTACAAATTATGGAAGCATCCCAGATATCCATTAATATATGGATGGATAAAGAAGATGTGGTGTACATATACAATGGAATATGACTCAGTCATAAAAAAGAATGAAATACTGCCATTTGCAACAACATGAATGGAGCTAGAGAGTATAATGCTAAGCAAAATAAGTCAGAGAAAGACAAATACCGTATAATTTCATTCATATGTAGAATTTAAGAAACAAAACAAGTGAGCAAAGGAAAAAAAAAAGAGACAAACCAAAAAATATACTCTTAACTGCAGAGAACAAATAGATGGTTACCGAAGGGGAAGTAGGTGGCAGGATGGGGGAAATAGGTAAAGGGAATTGAGAGTGCACTTATCTTGACAAGCACTAAGTCATATCTGGAATTGCTGAATATACGATATACACCTGAAACTAATATAACACTATGTTAACTATACTGGAATTAAAATAAAATATAATTACAAAAAAATGCTGTTATGAACATTCACATGCAAGCTTGTGTGACAAATGGTTTTATTTCTTTTGGGTATGTCCCTCAGAGTAGACTTGCTGGATCCTATGGTAAGTTTATGTTTAAGTTTTTAAGAAATTGCCTTATTGTTTTTTCCAAAGTGATTGCACCACTTTACATTCCCAGAAATATAGGAAGATTCCCGTTTCCCCACATTCTTGTCAACACTTTTTATTTTTATTTTTTACTTTCTACTACTTTTTATTTTTAAGTAATCTCAACACCCATTGTGGGGCTCAAACCAATAACCCCAAGATCAAGAGTCACACGCTCTACCAACAGCCTTCTAAGCACCCCTAGACTGTGCTTTTGATGTCATATCTAAGGACTCTACTCAATCTGAGATCATGAAGATTTCCCCTCAGGTTTTTCTCTAGAAGTTGTATAGTTTTAGCTCTGACATTTAGGACTATGATCTATTTCAACTTATTTTTCTGTGTGATGGGACATAAAGGTAAAAATTCATCCTTTTTAGTGGTTAGTCCTTTCAAGATCAAGCTCACAGTTGCTTCTGTGTTTTCATTTTTCTTATGCTCTGCTCTTATTTTCTTCTTTTTATAATTGTTTTTCTTCTTCTAATTTTTAAAGTCAATGTACATCACATTTTTTTCAGTTTTATTGAGGCATTATTGACAAATAAAAATTGTATGTAAAGTGTACAACTTGATGTTTTGATATACATATACATTGTGAAATAATCACCACAATCAAACTAATGAACATATCCATCACTACACCTAGGTACCATGTTCTTCCTCCACCATGTGAGAACACTTAAGAACCACCATCTTAGCAAGTTTCAAGTATACAATACAGTATTGTTAATCATAGTTATTACAGCATACATTAGACCCCCCAGAACTTATTCATCTTGTAATTGAAAGTTTGTAGCTTTTGACTAAAATCTCCCTGTTCCCCCCACTTCCCAGCCCCTGGCAACCACCACTCTATTCTGTGCTCTCATGAGTTTGACCATTTTAGATTCCATATATGAGTGGGATCATACAGGATTTGTCTGTCTGTATCTGGCTCATTTCACTTTGCATAATGTTCCCCAGTTTCTTCCATGTTGAAATAAGTGGCAGGAGTTCCTTCTCTCATTTATTTTTAATCTTCTTTTCTTAATGAAGGCTATAAATTTGCCCCTAATCACTGCTTTAGCCATATCACAAGAGATTTAATAATTCATGTTGTCACTGTGGTTCATATCTAAATATCTTAGTCTCCATTATGCATTCTTAACTGATAATTTAATTAATATTAGTCTCCCAAACTCATGAGGAGAACTTTGGTTATCTTTTTGTTACCTCTTTAGGACTTGCTATATTTCTTTAAGCTGATGTCTCCTATCTCTCTCCATTTTGAAAAATCACAGCTATTACCTCTTTGATTTTCACTTCTTTGTCATTCATTATGTTTTCTCCTTCTGGGACTTCTATTAATTCTTTCTCTCTCTCTCTTTCTCTTTCCTTCCTTCAACAAATATTTTGAGTACTTTCTATGCACCACATATTGCTTTCAGCAGTTAATAATAAATTCCCAACATAAAATATTGAAACTTTTAATTTTCTGCTCCATGACTCTTAATCTTTTTTTTTTAAATTACATCTATTTATATCTCTGTTTTGTAATCTAGGCAATGTCACTTTATCTTCCAATTCTTTACTTCTCTCTTCAGCTATAACAAATCTATTTAGCCTGGTTTTTTTTAGTTAAGATTATATGCATTTTCTCCTTTATACTATGTGCTTTTTCCTAACTCTAATTATTTTCTTTTTTTCTTTTTGGTAATTTCTTGTTCTTCCATTTTAATTTGTTTACTTCTATGTTGCTTTAATCATTTAAAATGTCTTTATTTGATATCCTCTTTCTTATATTCTGTAATTTCAGTTTCTTGGGGGTATTAATTTTCTGCTTTGTTATTTCCATTGGTCTCCCATGTGGTAGATCATTTCCTCAAGTAATTTGTATTTTTGGATTATGTATTTATTTTCAGTGGTGGTCCTT
The DNA here is from genome assembly GCF_002201575.2 of Neomonachus schauinslandi. Lineage (NCBI taxonomy): Eukaryota > Metazoa > Chordata > Mammalia > Carnivora > Phocidae > Neomonachus > Neomonachus schauinslandi. The sequence goes on along the minus strand of NC_058415.1, from coordinate 75,593,863 downwards.
CCCCCCACATTCTATCCCTTCCGTCAATGAGAGGACAGATCCCTTGGATTTTGGAAGTGTATCCACAGTGTGGTCTCTTTCATTTATTTCTGCCAAAACAGTGGGGTTCACAATGGTCTTAGAGCATTTTTTGCATTATTTTCCTCACTTGTGACTCTGCTCCATGTGAATAACAAATTCTGACCTAACATGCATGCATGGCACATGCTAGCTTTTTAATTTCTCACTGTAGATGGGTTTTTTGTTTGTTTTTCTCCATAAGCATGGGCAGAAGACACACTTTCTTGCTACTTTATTGGACTTATAGGAAGATTTTTTTTTTCCTTATTGCCTGGATCCTGCAATCTTGCAAGGCCTTGGTTTTATTTGTAGCACCTATAATTCCTAGCTTTCTGCAACCATAAATGGATACTTCCTGTCCCTACAAGAGTTCAATTTCTATCTTGTCTGTTACCTTTTTAAACCACTACTGCATTAACTTGAGGGCATATGCATTTGGCTTAGCTGGATCTCTTTTTTTTTTTTTTTTTTTTGATTTTATTTATTTGATAGAGAGAGACACAGTGAGAGAGGGAACACAAGAAGGGGAGTGGGAGAGAGAGAAGCAGGCTTCCCGCCGAGCAGGGAGCCCGATGCGGGGCTTGATCCCAGGACCCTGGGATCATGACCTGAGCCGAAGGCAGACGCTTAACGACTGAGCCACCCAGGCGCCCCTTAGCTGGATCTCTTAATTCTTATCCTTCAGAATTTGTTTCACTCTTAGCTATGTGTTACTATATTATTGTTATAATTAATGTAACATTCAGACTAAGTGGAGGGATCTGAAGGCTCAGCCTGTGATGTCCCTAGAGGTGTGAAGTCAGGCCAGGAAAAAAAAAAAAAAGACTAACTTTTGGTCTTTAGGATGGTCTTTGGGTCTCCTGGCTCTTGGCTTCGTTCTTGTACTTTTACCATAGTGTGGATGGATGTCCCCATGCCTTATTCACTTCCTACTTCCTTCCTGTCATCTCCCTTCACTACTGCTGTCCAGCTCTTCTGCCTTTGTCACCACATTCCTTCCAAAGATTTTTTTCAAATGAACGTTTTTGGTTTTTTTTTAAAGATTTTATTTATTTATTTGACAGAGAGAGTACAAGCAGGGGGAGCTGCAGGCAGAGGGAGAAGCAGACTCCCCGCTGAGCAGGGAGCCCAACGCGGGGCTCGATCCCAGGACCCTGGGATCATGACCTGAGCTGAAGGCAGACCCTTAACCGACTGAGCCACCCAGGTGCCCCTCAAATGAACGTTTCTTAAGCCAAGCCTTTATAAAGTTGCAGTGCATAATATTACATCTCGAAAGCACTGGCCACACTGTTGCAGGGGGCTCTGTAATAACATAACACTCGGTAATATACACAGTACGGTCACAAATCCCCTAGCTCAGAGCTGGGATGGCACTTTGAATAACCTGGGAGAAGAAACCTCCAGAAGGCATAGTCTATTTGGTGTATAATTTTATAACAAGAAAAAGTCATTGCCCAATGTAGTAGCCACTATTTGTACATTTGAAACGTAGCTACTGATGGGCTTCAGGGCAGGTCGTCCCCAAATATACCACTTTGGCACATTGATTATTTTGTACTAAAACTACTTAAACAGCTGGTGCAAGAAGGACTCTCCGACCCTCCTTTGTCACCCTGAAAGCAAGAAATAAACTCCCCATGTGAAGGGTTCCCTCTCTGTACCCTCTCTGAGGGTAGAAGGCATCCCTATTGCCAGAAACAGGCAATTCAGGGCTCACAAGTCTATATAAACAAATTTTGTTATTTTTTTTCATTAATTTGATAGCCCAACCCCAAACACCATTGTTGAATCCTCACAAATAATTGTTTCTTTGTTTAAAAGGTATAAAAGCTGCCTGGTTTGGTCACCTCTTTGAGTCTCATATTTCTATGAGCTCCATACATTTGAGATATTTGTTTTCCTCCTATTAATCTGTCTTATGTCAATTTAATTATTAGTCCAGCCAAAGAATCTAGGACTACTAGACTAAGTAACTACATTTAAAATTTTTAAATTAAGTTTAATTTATTTAAAGTTAAAATGGATACTCAATTATTGAAAATCTTTCAAGTACACTTGGAAGAATTTTAATATGTGAATCTCCTTTTCCAATTTTTGAATTTGATAGAGATCAGCTATTTCTAATGGCAATTTAATGTTCAAATTAAGATGTGCTGCATGGGTGAGCTAATCTATTGTCTCAGTTTGCCCAGGACTAGGGGTTTTCTAGTATGAGCGACTTCCAGGGCTAATACCTGGACAGCCCCAGAGACACCAGATGGGTTAGTTGATTTAAGGACAAATATACACTAGATTTCAAAGAATTTTTAAAAGAATCCAAAAGATTTAAGTTACATTTTTATGTGAAAAACATGTTGAAATAATACGATTTTAGATATATTGCGTAAATAATATGTATTATTAAAATTATTTCACCTGTTTCTTTTTGCTTTCTTTTAATGTGACTACTAGAAAAGTTAAAATGATATATGTAGTACACATTATATTTCTATTGGCCAGGGCTGATATAGAGCAAAGGTCACTTAGAGTGATTTTTATCTATTTATCTACCTATTTATAGTTTATGTATCTACCTGTCTATTATACATATATATATTTATATATTACTATACGATATGTATGTTATATATAATAAACATATACAATTATGGTTTTTATATATATATGTGTGTATATATATATAATAAACAGTTAATATGTTCCTGGTACATAATGTATGCCAAAAACTAGGCTAAGTCCTGAGCATACATTATTCCATCTCATCTTAACGTAAACCTTGTAAATAGAGATATAATTAGCTCCCTTTTACAGATAAGAGCACTGAGGCCCAGAGAAGTTAACCAATGTATTGAAGATTGTACTATTTTGGTAGAGTCAGGATATTAATCTGGTTTCATCATCTTCCAGAACAGATATTTTCTGCCCTCTGATACACTGAAGGTATAGCAGACGCTCTAAAGATCCTGGGTCCAGCGAGTCTGGATCTTGTTGAACAGAGTTTAGCCCACCATTGTCTTCATAAATTGCATCTCTTATGAAGACATTGCCAAGGGTTCGAGGTTCACATTGTATTAATTTCTTATTGATGCTGTTACAAACTACCACAAACTTGGTGGCTTAAAACAACACACATTTATTCTTTTATAGTTCTTGGGGTCAGAAGTCTGAAACAGTTTCACTGGGCCAAAGCCAGGGCATCAGTGTGGTTGTACTCCCTCGGGAAGCTTTTGGGGGAGAACCCATTTCTTTGGTAATTCCAACCTCTAGAGCTGTCTGTATTCCTTCCTCCAGCGTCAAAGCCAGCAGCTCAGCATCTTCAAATGTCTCTCTTCATCATCACATCACCTTCTCCTCTTGTGTCTCTGTGGTCAAATCTCCTTCTGCCTCTCTCTTAGAAGGTTCATTGTTGGGGGGGGGCGCGGAGCAAGATGGCAGAGAAGTAGGAGACCTGGATTTCATCTGGTCCCAGGAATTCAGCTGGATAGGGATCAAACCATTCTGAACACCTATGAACTCAACAGGAGATCGAAGAAAAGAATAGCAACAACTCTCTGGACAGAAAAGCAACCACTTTCTGGAAGGTAGACGTGCGGAGAAGTGAATCCAAGGTAATATTTGGGAAGATAGATGGCGGGGGAGGGGGCCTCCCTTGGCCGCTTCTGGCAAGTGATAGAGTCGCAGAGCACAAAATCGGAACTTTTAGATGTCGGCTCCGCAGAGGGACATCGCTCCAGTGGCTAAGTGGGGGGGTGGAACCTCTCTCGGGGTCACAGGAAGACCGGGGGTGCCTGAGGGTGGCAGAGCACCCAGGTACTGGAGCGGGGAAGCCGGCTGCAGAGATAGAGCCAAGGAGCAGGCTCTCAGCTCAAGGTTGCCATAAACCATGATCCACAGCACAGTTGGGCCACTGCTTCTCCAGCAGGGACCCAACAAGCGGCAGATCCGGGGAGACTCCCCTTCCTCCCCGGAGAGGAGCGTCGGGTGAGAGCACCGCAGGGATCTGCTGGGTTTGGAGACTCCACACGGGGTTGGGTGCCAGAGATAGAAACGCTCGGTCACAAGCCAGGTGAGCATGGAGTGTGGCCAGAGACCGGGGAGATGGGAGTGATTGACTGCTTTTCTCTGGGGCTCACTGAGGAGTGGGGCCCCGAGTTCTCGGCTCCTCTGGGGCAGAGACTGGGAGGCCGCCATTTCCACTCTCGTCCTCCAAAGCTGCATGGAAAGCTTGCAGGGAACAAAAGCTCCGAGAGCAAACCGGAGCAGACTACTTAGCCCGGACCAGCAAGGGCGGGGCAATTCCACCTCCTGCAAAGACATTTGGGAACCACGGCAACATGCCCCTCCCCCAGAAGATCAGCAAGAACAGCCAGCCAAGACCAAGTTTACCGATCAATGAGAACACCAGAACTCCAGAGCTAGGGGAATACTGCACATAGAATCCATGGCTTTTTTACCATGATTCTTTAGTCTTTCAAAGTTAATTTTTTTTTAACTGTCTTTTTTTTTTTTTGAATTTTTCTTTTTCCCTTTTTCAACCAACATCTTATCAATCCCTTTTTTAAAAAAAATCTTTTTTATTTTTTTATTTTTCATTTTTAGAGTCATATTCTATCCCTTCATAGTAGTTACCCTTATTTTTGGTATATATATGAAAGTTGTTCTCTCTTTAAAATTTTGGGATACAGTTTCTCCTAACAGATCAAAACATACCCTAAATCTCTAGTGTATGGCTTTGTTCTAGTTTCCTGCCTGATCACATTCTCTCCCCTTTTCTTTTTTTATCCTCTTCTTTCTTTTTTCAACCAACTTCTTATCAATTCCTTTTATAAAATCTTTTATAATTTTCATCCTTATAGTCACATTCCATCCCTTCATCGTATTAACCCTTATTTTTGTACATATATAAGTTTTTCTTTCTTTAAAATTTTGGGAGGCACTTTCTTCTAACAGACCAAACTACGCCCAAAATCTAGTGTGTGGCACTGATCTATGAACCAGCCTGATCATATTTAATCATATTCTGTTTTGTTTTGTTTTTCTTTGTTTTTATCTTTTTCTTTTTTTTTTTTCTTTTTTCTTTCTTTCCCTTTCTTTTCCCCTGGTTCAGGTCTTTTCTGATTTGTTTAGTGTATATTTTCTGGGGATGTTGTTACCCTGTTAGCATTTTGTTCTCTCATTCATCTATTCTCCTCTGGACAAAATGACAAGACAGAAAAAATCACCTCAACAAAAAGAAAAAGAGGCAGTACCACCTGCCAGGGACATAATTAATACAGACATTAGTAAGATGTCAGAACTAGAGTTCAAAATGATGATTTTAAAGACACTAGCTGGGCTTGAAAAAAACATGGAAGTTACTAGAGAAACCCTTTCTGGAGAAATAAAAGAACTAAAATCTAACCAAGTCAAAATCAAAAAGGCTATTAATGAGGTACAATAAAAAATGGAGGCTCGGGCGCCTGGGTGGCTCAGTCAGTTAAGCGGCTGCCTTCGGCTCAGGTCATGATCCCAGGGTCCTGGGATCGAGTCCCGCATCGGGCTCCCCGCTCTGCAGGGAGCCTGCTTCTCCCTCTCCCTCTGCCTACTTGTGTTCTCTCTCTATCTCTCTGTCAAATAAATAAATAAAATCTTTAAAAAAAAAATGGAGGCTCTAACTGCTCGGATAAATGAGGCAGAAGAGAGAATTAGTGATATAGAAGACCAAACGATGGAGAATAAAGAAGCTGAGAGAGAGAGAAACAACTACTGGATCACAATGGCAGAATTCGAGAGATAAACGATACCATAAGACAAAACAACATTAGAATAATTGGGATCCCAGAAGAAGAAGAAAGAGAGAAAGGGGCCAAAGGTATATTGGAGCAAATTATAGCAGCGAACTTCCCTAATTTGGGGAAGGAAATAGGCATCAAAATCCAGGAGGCACAGAGAACCCCTCTCAAAATCAATAAAAATAGGTCAACACCCCGACATCTAATAGTAAAACTTACGAGTCTCAGAGACAAAGAGAAAATCCTGAAAGCAGCTCGGGAGAAGAGATCTGTAACCTACAATGGTAGAAACATTACACTAGCAACAGACCTATCCACAGAGACCTGGCAGGCCAGAAAGGACTGGCATGATATATTCAGAGCACTAAATGAGAAAAATATGCAGCCAAGAATACTATATCCAGCTACGCTGTCATTGAAAATAGAAGGCACGATAAAAATCCTCCAGGACAAACAAAAAACTAAAGGAATTTGCAAACACAAAACCAGCCCTACAAGAAATTTGAAAGGAGTCCTCTAAGCAGAGAGACTAAAAATAACATAGACCAGAAAGGAACACAGACGATATACAGTAACAGTCACCTTACAGGCCTTACAATGGCACTAAATTCATATCTTTCAATAGTTACCCTGAATGTAAATGGGCTAAATGCCCCAATCAAAAGACACAGGCTATCGGATTGGATAAAAAAACAAGACCCATTGATATGCTGTCAGCAAGAGACTCATTTTAGACCCAAAGACACCCCCAGATTGAAAGTGAGGGGGGTGGAAAACCATTTACTATGCTAATGGACACCAAAAGAAAGCTGGGGTGGCAATCCCTATATCAGACAAATTAGATTTTAAACCAAACACTGTAATAAGAGATGAGGACGGACACTATATCCTACTTAAAGGGTCTATCCAACAAGATGATGTAACAATTGTAAATGTCTATGCCCCTAACATGGGAGCAGCCACTTATATAAGCCAATTAATAACAAAAGCAAAGAAACACATCAACAACAATAGAATAATAGTGGGGGACTTTAACACCCCCCTCACTGAAATGGACAGATCATCTAAGCAAAAGATCAACAAGGAAATAAAGACTGTAAATGACACACTGGACCATATGGACATCACAGATATATTCAGAACATTCCATCCCAAAGCAACAGAATATATATTCTTCTCTAGTGCCCATGGAACATTCTCCAGAATAGATCACATCCTAGGTCACAAATCAGGTCTCAACCAGTACCAAAAGATTGGGATCATTCCCTGCATATTTTCAGACCACAGTGCTTTGAAACTAGAACTCAATCACAAGAGGAAAGTCAGAAAGAACTCAAATACATGGAGGCTAAAGAGCATCCTACTAAAGAATGAATGGGTCAACCAGGAAATTAAAGAATTTAAAAAATTCATGGAAACAAATGAAAATGAAAACACAACTGTTCAAAATCTTTGGGATACAGCAAAGGCTGTCCTAAGAGGAAAGTATATAGCAATACAAGCCTTTCTCAAGAAACAAGAAATCTTGGTCTCAAATACACAACCTAACCCTACACCTAAAGGAGCTGGAGAAAGAACAGCAAATAAAGCCTGGACTTTGAATATTTATCATTTATCATTTTAAGTTAAAAATAACTTGAAATGATCCTCTATATGAAAAATTTAAGTTCCAGATCTTTGTTTGAAAATCTGTTATTTTTACTACAAACTATATGTGTATCTATGCACACGCATGTGTACATATATACCCATATAGATAGGCACAAATAATCCTAAAATTTGTATGGAACCAGAAAAGACGCCGAATAGCCAGAGGAATGTTGAAAAAGAAAAGCAAAGCTGGCGGCATCACAATTCTGGACTTCAAGCTCTATTACAAAGCTGTCATCATCAAGACAGTATAATACTGGCACAAAAACAGACACATAGATCAATGGAACAGGGTAGAGAGCCCAGAAATGGACCCTCAACTCTATATGGTCAACTAATCTTTGACAAAGCAGGAAAGAATGTCCAATGGAAAAAAGACAGTCTCTTCAACAAATGGTGTTGGGAAAATTGGACAGCCACATGCAGAAGTATGAAACTGGACCATTTCCTTACACCACACACAAAAATAGACTCAAAATGGCTGAAAGACCTCAATGTGAGACAGGAGTCCATCAAAATCCTTGAGGAGAACACAGGCAGCAACCTCTTCGACCTCAGCCACAGCAAGTTCTTCCTAGACATATCGCCAAAGGCAAGGGAAGCAAGGGCAAAAATGAACTACTGGGACTTCATCAAGATAAAAAGCTTTTGCACAGCAAAAGAAACAGTCAACAAAACCAAAAGACAACCGACAGAATGGGAGAAGATATTTGCAAATGACATATCAGATAAAGGGCTAGTATCCAAAATCTATAAAGAACTTATCAAACTCAACACCCAAAGAACAAATGATCCAATCAAGAAATGGGCAGAAGACATGAACAGACATTTTTCCAAAGAAGACATCCAAATGGCCAACAGACACATGAAAAAGTGCTCAACATCGCTCAGCATCAGGGAAATCCAAATCAAAACCTCAATGAGATATCACCTCACACCAGTCAGAATGGCTAAAATTAACAAGTCAGGAAATGACAGATGTTGGCGGGGATGCAGAGAAAGGGGAACCCTCCTATACTGTTGGTGGGAATGCAAGCTGGTGCAGCCACTCTGGAAAACAGTATGGAGATTCCTCAAAAAGTTGAAAATAGAGCTACCCTACGACCCAGCAATTGCACTACTGGGTATTTACCCCAAAGATACAAATGTAGGGATCCGAAGGGGTACGTGCACCCCAATGTTTATAGCAGCAATGTCCACAATAGCCAAACTGTGGAAAGAGCCAAGGTCCATCGACAGATGAATGAATAAAGAAGATGTGGTGTACACACACACACACACACACACACACACACACACACACACACAGGAATATTATGCAGCCATCAAAAGGAATGAGATCTTGCCATTTGCAAAGACGTGGATGGAACTGGAGGGTATTATGCTGAGCGAAATAGGTCAATCAGAGAAAGACATGTTATCATATGACCTCACTGATATGAGGAATTCTTAATCTCAGGAAACAAACTGAGGGTTGCTAGAGTGGTGGGGGGTGGGAGGGATGGGGTGGCTGGGTGATAGACACTGGGGAGGGTATCTGCTATGGTGAGCACTGTGAACTGTGTAAGACTGTTGAATCACAGACCTGTACCTCTGAAACAAATAATACAGTATATGTTAAAAAAAAAAAAGAAGAAGAAGAAGAAGATAGCGGGGGGGGGGGAATCAGAGGGGGAGACGAACCATGAGAGACTATGGACTCTGAAAAACAAACTGAGGGTTCTAGAAGGGAGGGGGGTGTGGGGATGGGTTAGTCTAGTGATGGGTATTAAAGAGGGCACATTCTGCATGGAGCACTGGGTGTTATATGCAAACAATGAATCATGGAACACTACATCAAAAACTAATGATGTAATGTATGGTGATTAACATAATAAAAAAAGAATCATGGAGAGACAACATTGATCAAAATGATTCCTTTTTATAATAAAAAAATAAATGTTAAAAAAAAAAAAGAAGGTTCACTGTGATTACATTTAGATCTTGCCCTGGGTAATATAGATAAGCTCTTCATCTTAATAGCATCACATCTATAATATCCCTGTTACTATATCACATTCATAGATTCTTGGGATCAGGACATGGAGATTTGGGGATAGCCATTACTCAATGCACCACACACACCTAAAGACACTTCCTATTTGCACGTGTCTGTGATTTTCACCAGAGTCATAAAAGTGAGCATGGATGAATCTTTTAGAAAAGGCTGGCTTCTAAGCAGCTGTAGAGAAGTACACTTATGAACATGTGTAAAAATATTGCTGAGCACCTACGTAAAGTTTCACAGGAGAACTAGAACATTAATTCTAAATCTTAGTTTTTTTGTTTTTGTCCACTCTCCTAAAATACATATTCAAAGATGTCTGCATTTTGGCTTTTACATCATAAAATATTTGTAAAAGTATGCTACTTCAAACAGTGCATATGACATAAACTAATAAAAAGAATAGATGGACCAACATGAATCATGTGACTGTTTCATCTGCGTGTGGTGGACATAGTCACTGTGCTTTTGTTCCGGTGGCAGCTTTAACACCTATGAACACATACCATTTGAAAGCTCTTTAATAGAAGGACTTCTATACTTGTAACAGTAAACTTACAAGATACTGACAAGATGCAGCCTGGTTGCAATAAGTGAGATTTTGTCGGGCAAATAAAACATTATTTATGCTTATAGTCTACTGAGGAAATGCATAATTTATCTTAAAACATCTTGCTTCCATGTGGGACTTGTACACGTTTCAGAGTACAGTTATGCTATGCCCAAATGATCCTCATAAATACCTCTGAGATAGGTAGACTAGGTATTTTTCCAGTTTGGGAGAAGAAAAAAAAAAAAAGGTTATGGAGAGAAGTTCAGGTTCACCCAAGGTTTCTGAGCAAGTTACATTCAGAGAAAGACAGAACACAGAGATTTTGCAGCCCCTGGTTCTGTATACTGTCCTTTAAACTCTCCTCTTACTTAAGCCATACTGATTATGACTATTTATTACATATTTTCTCCAGCATACTTTGAACATTCAGTTTGCTTGTCTTAAAGGAATGGAGAAGTGCTTATTAGACAGATGGAGAAACAAAAGACACAAAGAATTCAGTGAGTTCAACACAGCTATTCACTTGGGCTTTTAGTCCATATCTTACCATATTCAAGAAATTCAACTGACTTAAGTCTCGGCTCAAAATACTCTTTTCTTAGGAAATCTTATTTTGTTCAATATTTTCCCATCAAACTTATAGTAAGTACACTATGTGGTTTGTGTGGCTGTACATATATATATATATATATACACACACACACACACACACACGAAGTACCTGTATTTTATATATACATAGCACATATGTATATAAGTGTGTATACACACACACACACACATACATATATACACACACACACACATATTTCCTTTGTTGTCTGTGCCCCTAGGCAAGAATGTGAGCTTCATGAAAGCAGTGATTTTTGTATCGTTAGTTCAATAATTTATGTCAAGTACCTAGTATGGTACTTGATACATAATAGGTACTCAGTAAAAATTTGTTGGAAAAATGAATTAACAAATTCAAATTCTTATTTAAATAAATGAGTGTGACTTTGATAGGAATAATAGTTATGCAAATAGTCTCTTAAATTTTAGAGTATTTTACCCTTAACTAACAACTTTCATATAATTTATTCCCCAGAGAATGTAGGCTCATAGAAATGGCTCCTCCATGGTCACTCAATAGTTTGGATATTATACAGGACGTGTATATGTATGATAGTCATATGATACCTATGATATATATTTAGATATGACATATGTAATAATATATTTGTACATAAATATAAATGGTCCCTCCTTCTCCAATCCTACTTGATAGATGAATAAAAAATTCACAGTTGCAGAGAGTCATTCACCCCTTCTGCATACAGAGCAGGAGTCATGCTTTCATTGAAATCTAAGAGACAAATTTAATAGTAGCTCAGGGGGCCAATTTTGACAGGTAGCACAGGATGCATATTTCTAGTAATATTTACGATGGAATAATATGCGCCCACAAACTTTCCCTGGACCTCCCTCACCTCCATCACCCCAGCACTTTTGTTCTATCCTTAACAGTCAGACTCTTTTTGAGATAATTATTTGAAATAGAACAGAGATAATTCAGCTGACCCTCATCTTCCATCCTGCTTGTACAGCTGAAATGAGGCCCAATCTTAGACACAAGTTCTTATTTCTCAGGAAGAACAGAATAACATGCTCCATTTGCCAACAGTGTCCACATCGATTCATCTGTACTCATGTTATGGTTGGCTCTAGAGAAAAGCATGTGGCCATAGTTGCATAATTGTTTGCAAGCTCATTCTACTCCTCACTGGGCACAGATTTCCATCACAGGCTTCATTCATCTTAGATTAATACTCTCTGAAGTCACTGCAGAATTGGACAATGGTGTTCTTCAAGGAGCAACAGTAAGACCAGCAGCCCCTTCACCGCACTGCATTCCAAAGAAAGGCCATTATTATGGCATCTTGTGGTTGACCAAGAGAACAGACATTTATTGAATGACCAAGGATTTAATACTCACTTAAATCCTCCAATAACTGAACAAAAATGCAAGGCAGGTATGTCTCTTATTGTACTGCCAAGAAAATCGTGGCTCAAAGAGGTAAAATAACTTGTCAGGGCCTAACAGCTATTATGTTTTGAACCAAAACCCAAGTTCAAGTCAAACTCCCAAACATTTATACCATGTCCCAATGGCAATCTGTCTTTTTTTCTAAACCTGTGCTTGCTTTTAAGGAAGGGGAAAGGGTCTGGAGGAATTATCACATGCAGTCTCTAAGAGCATATTTGCACAGTAAATATTCAATAAACATAGCACCAAAAAAGTGTTTTTAAATGTTCAAATCTGGGGGATGCATACATTAGGGACTCAGTGCTTCTCTGCATTTCCTTTAATGCATAGCAGCAAATTGTCGTCTCTCAATGTTGGGAGAACTTGGGTTATTTGGGACTAGAATACAAATAAACAAAGCCAAGCAAATTTTTAAAAAATACCCAAAAAAAGATGTTTTTATTCTACCCAAGATACACCGTGTGAGGGAGAAATTAATCAGCTGCAACTCAGCTGTTCATGCTCATGTTAATATTCTAGAAACCTGTTAAGAATATTATTCATTTTCAGAGAATTCTTTGCTCAGATCATACTAAAGCCTATAAAGGAGGAGAGAGAAACTTGTGAAGTTCTCATTCTCAAATCAAACCTGAAAATGGCTTGACCCAGTGAGTAGAAGCCAGTGAGTATGATCATGTCAGAACCAAAGATGAGAAGAGGAAGATGTCTGAGGCTGCATTCCTCTTATTAGTAACATCAATTCTTCTGATGGATCGTGGAGTTACTGAATTAACTAACCATGAGTAGGGGCAATGAAAACCCAGACCACAGAAAGACCACTACTGAATAACCACTCCTTGCATCACCAACGTGACTGGCATCACCTACAAACCACATTAACACCCTCACCCCAACATTCACACCAGTAAGCATGTAAACACAACAAAAAAGGCAGATTGAAGTTAGTGATACGGTAATAATTGGGGGCGAGGTAAAGGTTACTTTAGGCTGGTCTTGGGAAAACTCCCTCTAGATAGGTCATACTTGGACTTGCGTGATTACAAGGAGCTCTCCAGGAAATCTTCTGGGAGAAGGATTCTTATCATAAAGGGGTTGACATATGCAAGATCTCTGAGTTGGGTATAAGTGTAATGTACATGGGAAACAAGGCCACCGAAACAAAGGGGGAGAATGAGAGGAGGTCACGGTGAGGCGTTAGGATTTATTCCAATTCCAATTCCACTGGGCTCTTATTGGTGGGGTTTCAACAAAGATATAGGTTTACACCTGATTTACACTTTAAAAAAACTGCTGAATGGAAAATGTCAGACAATGCTCATGACCAGTAGGAAAAACAACAGACCCTTATTTAGGAGATTTGGACTACCACGATGGGAGAGGGTGGTCAAGACAGCAGGCTGACTGAGGGGTGAAAGGTTTACAGTGCTTCACTCCAGGTAGAACATGTCAAATGAGCCTTAGGATTGATGCTATTACCTTTCCTTACATGCCATGAAACATTGTGCCTTGAGCCCAGGAGTCAGTCCACATGGAATTGTAACGTGTACACACTAGTGTGGCTTATGGTTTCCAAGACTATGCATGTGGAAAACAGGAGAGTGATAGACTGAGAGAGCAAGATATAAAATGTCAGCCACTTTCTTTAGTCTTGGAAGAGCTTTGGAAGGAATTATATCTGTGGGGGACCGTAGAGAGCCACAGAAAGATCAAAAGCAACCAGGATGGAAACATTGGGATGAAGGAATAAAAAAGGGGCAAAACAAATGACACTACAGACAAAGGGCGGATATCCAAGATCTATAAAGAACTTCTCAAACTGAACACCCAAAAAACAAATAATCAAGTCAAAAAATGGGCAGAAGACATAAACAGACATTTCTCCAAAGAAGACATACAAATGGCTAACAGACACATGAAAAAAGGTTCATCACCATTAGCCATCAGGGAAATTCAAATTAAAACCACACTGAGATACCACCTTACACCAGCAAGAATGGCAAAAATTGACAAGGCAAGAAACAATAAATGTTGGAGAGGTTGTGGAGAAAGGGGAACCCTCTTACACTGTTGGTGGGAATGCAAGTTGGTACAGCCACTTTGGAAAACAGTGTGGAGGTGCCTCAAAAAATTTAAAATAGGGGGCGGAGCAAGATGGCGGAGGAGTAGGAGACCTGGATTTCGTCTCCTCTCAGGAATTCAGCTGCATAGGGATCAAACCATTCTGAACACCTACAAACTCAACAGGAGATCGAAGAAAAGAAGAGCAAGAACTCTCTCATCAGAAAAGCGACCACTTTCTGGAAGGTAGGACGTGCGGAGAAGTGAATCCGAGGCGATATTCGGGAGGCTAGACGGCGGGGGAGGGGCCTCTGTCGGCCGCTTCTGGCAAGTGATAGAACCACGGAGCACAAAATCGGAACTTTTAAAAGTCTGCTCCGCTGAGGGACGTCACTCTGGTGGCTAAGCGGGGGGTGGAACCCTCCGGGACAGTGTGGTCTCAGGACCCACGGGTCACAGAAAGACTGGGGGTGCCTGAGTGTGGCAGAGCTCCCAGGTATCGGAGCAGGGAAGCCGGCTGCAGAGGCGGAGCCCAGGCGCGGGCTCTCAGCTCGGGGTTGCCATAAACTGTGATCCGCGGCACAGTCAGGCCACTGCTCCTCCAGCAGGGACCCAACAAGCGGCAGATCCGGGGAGACTCACCTTCCTCCCCCGGGAGGAGCCGCGCGGGAGTGCACCGCAGGGATCTGCTGGGTTTGGAGACTCCACCCGGGGTCGGGTGCCAGAGATAGAAACGCGCGGTCACAGGCCGGGTGAGCACGGAGTGCGGCTGGAGACCGGGGAGACGGGAGTGACTGACGGCTTTTCTCTGGGGGCTCACTGAGAAGCGGGACCCCGAGTTCTCGGCTCCTCCGGGGCGGAGATTGGGAGGCCGCCATTTTCACTCTCCGCCTCCAAAGCTGTACGGAAAGCTCGCAGGGAACAAAAGCCCCGGAGAGCAAACCCCAGCAGATTACTTAGCTGGGAGGGGGCAAGGGCGGGGCAATTCTGCCTCCGGCAAAGATATTTGGAAACCACGGCAACAGGCCCCTCCCCAGAAGATCAGCGAGAACAGCCAGCCAAGACCAAGTTTACCCATCAATGAGAACGGCAGAACTCCAGCTCTAGGGGACTACCGCACATAGAATTCATGGCTTTTTTACCATGATTCTGTAGTCTTTCAAAGTTAATTTTTTTTTAACTGTCTTTTTTTCTTTTTTTATTCTTTTTGAATTTTTCTTTTTCCCTTTTTCAACCAACATCTTATCAATCCCTTTTTTTTTAAAAAAAAACATTTTTATTTTTCATTTTTAGAGTCATATTCTATCCCTTCATAGTAGTTACCCATATTTTTGGCTTATATATATAAGTTGTTCTCTCTTTAAAATTTTGAGATAGTTTCTTCTAACAGATCAAAATATACCCTAAATCTCTAGTATATGGTGTTTTCTGTTCCCCTGCCTGATCACATCCTCTCCCTTTTTTTTTTCTTTTTTTAAATCCTCTTCTTTCTTTTTTCAAACAACTTCTTATCAATTCCTTTTATAAAATTTTTTTATAATTTCCATCTTTACAGTCATATTCCATCCCTTCATCATATCAACCCTTATTTTTGTACATATATAAGTTTTTCTTTCTTTAAAATTTTGGGAGGCACTTTCTTCTAAAAGACCAAAATACACCCCAAATCTAGTGTGTGGCACTGATCATATTTGATCACATTCTGGTTTTTTTGTTATTGTTTTGTTTTGTTTGTTTTTGTTTTTATCTTTATCTTTTTCTTTTTTTTCTTTTTCTTTTTTCTCTCTTTCCCTTTCTTTTCCACTGCTTCAGGTTTTTTCTGATTTGTTTAGAGTATATTTTCTGGGGACGTTGTTACTCTGCTAGCATTTTGTTCTCTCATTAATCTATTCTCCTCTGCACAAAATGACAAGACGGAAAAAATCACCTCAACAAAAAGAACAAGAGGTAGTACCGACTGCCAGGGACCTACTCAATACGGACATTAGTACAATGTCAGATCTGGAGTTCAGAATCATCACTTTAAAGATACTAGCTGGGCTTGAAAAAAATATGGAAGTTATTAGAGAAACCCTTTCTGGAGAAGTAAAAGAACTAAAATCCAACCAAGTAGAAATCAAAAAGGCTATTAATGAGGTGCAATCAAAAATGGGGGCGCTAACTGCTA
>NC_058415.1:75545001-75567531 GCF_002201575.2 Neomonachus schauinslandi | reverse complement strand
AAAAAAAAAAAAATTTAAAATAGAGCTACCCTATGACCCAGCAATTGCACTACTGGGTATTTACCCCAAAGACACAGATGTAGTGAAAAGAAGGGCCATATGCACCCCAATGTTCATAGCAGCAATGTCCACAATAGCCAACTGTGGAAAGAGCCGAGATGCCCTTCAACAGATGAATGGATAAAGAAGATGTGGTCCATATATACAATGGAGTATTACTCAGCCAGCAGAAAGGATGAATACCCGACTTTTACATCAACATGGATGGGACTGGAGGATTATGCTAAGTCAAATAAGTCAAGCAGAGAAAGTCAATTATCATATGGTTTCACTTATTTGTGGAACATAAGGAATAGCATGGAAGACATTAGGAGAAGGAAAGGAAAAATGAAGGGGGAGAATCGGAGGGGGAGATGAACCACGAGAGACTATGGACTCCGAGAAACAAACTGAGGGTTTTAGAGGGGAGGAGGGTGAGGGGATGGGTTAACCCGGTGATGGGTATTAAGGAGGGCACGTATTGCATGGAGCACTGGGTGTTATACAAAAACAATGAATCATGGAACACAACATCAAAAACTAATGATGTACTGTATGGTGACTAACATAATAAAATTAAATTAAATTTTGAAAAAGTTACTGCAACAAATGTATTGGTCAGTTCTGAGAGAATTAACATCTTCATCACACTAAATATTTGACCCATAAAAAAGGGGGGGCAAAATGAGTGGCCAGGAGGATGAGAAGAGGGACAGAAGGAAGAAAAGACAAAATGTGTGTGATAGGGTACATGATAGAAACCCACAGCAGCAGATTTAGGAATTCCTTTTTAATCCTAGAATAACATACTAATAGCAACATCTACTATTTTTCATGTATTTTTTTATATGAGAGACCTTGCGTTAAGTGTTTTATATGCCAGTTGGGGAGACTTGGAGAGGTAAGATAACTGGTCCAAAGCCCCAGAGCCATTAATTTGCAAATTCAAGATTCTAATCCAGACCTAACGTAGAACCATTTCTCGCACTGTAAGTTAATTTTGCCTATTTTTGAACTGTACGTAAGTGGCATCATACAGCACAAAACCTTTTGTGCCTGGAACATTTTCTCAACATTATGAAATTCTCTAGTGGTTTCACACATTCCTTTTCATTGCTATGTAATATTCTATCGAATGACTACAACACATTTTAGAGTTGATGGCCACTTGGGGTATCCCAAGTTTTTTATTATAATAAGTCATGCTGCTATGAGCTCTCCTGGGTGCATCTTTTGGTGCACACATTCAATTATTTCTGTTGGTGTATACTTAGCAGTGGAATTGCTGGATCACAGGGTATACATATAATCAACTGTAGGAGAATGTTCCAAAGAATGTTCCAAAGTGGTTGCACAAAATCCCTTCAGTTTTACAGATGGAAAAAGTGAGGTCCTCGGAGAGGAAGTAGTTACTAAAAAGGAATAAGCTGAGCCTGGACTAGAACTCAGGTTGCTAACTTTCCAAAGCTTAGTGCTCTTTCCAGAACAACAGCCCACTCCCATTCCCTATTCTGAACCATTCAAATAAGAACTTGCTCATTCATTTCTATCACTGGCCTTCTACCTAAAATATTTTCCTTCCTCTTCTCTAAAAATCCAGGATAAAATTCTCTAAGCAGAACTAATTTAAAAAACAACAGTGTAACCATTTGTGAGAAGCTGTCTGATGGGAAAACCAAAAGGTTACTGCCATAGGTCTCCAGTGTACCTTTGAGTCAGCTGGGATTCCTTAGGGAGTTTTGTTATAAAGATGAGTCATTGGCCAGGGTCCTGGGATCGAGCCCCACATCAGGCTCCCTGCTCAGCAGGGAGTCTGCTTCACCCTCTCCTTCTGCTCCTCCATCCCACCCCACCCCCACTCTTACTCTATCTCTCTCTCTAATAAATAAATAAAATCTTTAAAAAACTAAAAAGATGAGTCATTGGCTTTTGACCACACTTGAGAATAAGTATCACTGTATTAAAGAAAGAGTAGCAGCATTTTCCACAAATCCTTTTTCCCTCCACACTCTTTTTTTGGGACACCATGATTTCTGTATTCACCCCAAAGTGAGAGAAACAGCCAATTCCACTAACCACCATAACAAGTTAAAACTTTTCTTTAAGCACATTATAATCTAATAAGCATATATATTTCAAAGACTTACAAAAGGGAAAAAACATAGTGGACAATTTCTTTTCCCGGTGTTTTATTAATTATAGAGAAAACAGATGTGCAAGATCCGAAGTGTGTGTGTGTGTGTGTGTGGTGTGTGTGTGTGTGTGCATGCACGCACACTCATTTTAGAGACTGTTCTAGGGATTATTTGCTATTACAAATCCACATAATATGTGTTGATTTTATGGGCCAGTAGGTAAAGTTTTATAGGATTCCCACCGCACTCAATGTCTGATGTTTTCATTTTCCTTCTACTGAAAAATCTATGTATTATTCTGCTTTCATTATAATCACCAAACAAAAACTTTGTCCAGTTGTTCCCTTCCTCTCTGAACTGCTGATGTTCTCTCTGGTCAGTAATGTCCCTTTCATATTTGAGAAATTCTAGAACAATTGTTATTTGATGAAACTCATCTAACACTCACCACATTCATTCACTTGTGTTTGTCTTTCGTTCAGCAAATAATTGACTACCTACTACGTGCCAAAGCCCTAGATGCATTGTTACACTAGAATGACATTTTATGTGTGTCTGAGTTTGCTTCAAAAGAGAACATTGTCTAGGGAAGTGCATCTCTCTTTGTGATGGCACAGTGAGTAACCTTGGAAATGTTTCCCACATGCATTAGCTTCTGAGAGGACTGTCTTAAGACGATATTTTAGGCAGCTTCCTGACTCAGTGAGAACAAGGGCCACGACTGATCAGCATTCTCTGTTAAGAGTAAGTGAGTGGATGGAAATAAGCATTTGCATCATTGTCTAACTGAATTCTTGCAAAGAAGAATTCAAAGGATCAGAGCGGATGGAGACAGAAAAGCCACAAGTGGTTGGTTTAGCAATCAAACATCAGACTGTATGTGTACAAGAATCCAGAACAATTCTCAGCATGTGAGGATATTGGATGGGTCTTGGAGGGATCTGGGACATGCTTACCGTCTCTTTCATGTCTTATAATGCCCAAGAAGAAAACATTTCAGCAAATGCCTTACTGAGCAGCACACTGCAAAGTAGAAACATGCAGATTAAAGAGAAAGAGGTCTGATGTCTCTCTGCAAGATTTTGGGAAAGTCACACGTCTCCTTCCTGGAATCAGTTTTTACTTTTGCTAAAAGAGGAATTCAGAACTTGATGAGCTCTAAAGATGCATAAAGAAACTCTCCTGCATCTTTCACAGCCTACTCAATAATCAGAACAAGGGCTTTGCCTAACACACCTTACGAGTATGCAGTGTTCTCTCTTTCCAGGAGATGATCTGTAGAAGTCCTTGTGGGCCTCTTTTGGGTGGGGTGGCTGGCCCTGCTCAGCAGATGGACCCAGATTGCAGTCAGGGGCTTGTGAGTCATCTGCAGAACACGTTACTCATTCAGGTGCATTTGCACTGGACTCCGCAGCTGGGAACGGGCCCCAGACTCCGAGTTTGTTTATTTCCAAGGACGATGGATGTCCCAGAGCTTGTTGTGAAATAAGAAATTTATAAATTGTTATGTTCTACTACTGACAGTCTTCTTCTCTTGATGATCAGCAGCCTCTCAGATGGTTCCTTGTTCCATTGTAGAAGAAGGGAATTTGTTGGGTTGAACACTGACCAGGTTGTCCTGCCTGAGGTTGGAGTTCTCAGTATCGATTATCACATTTTACCTTCAAAACAACCCCATGAGATATGTTTAATTGTCCTCATCTTAGAGATGTAAGGGTAGAAGCCAAGAGGGTATAAGAGGATTGGCAAAGTTTCACCGTTAGGAAGTGTAGAGCTAAGACTGGAACCCAGAATTGTCATCTCTGAAGCCATGTTCTTCATCCTGCACCACACAGCTTTCATCCCGGAGAAGAGCATGCATTCATACATTGTTTCATTGTGCTTCTCACAATTACCTTCTGAAATTGAAGGCACTATGAAGATACATCTGGAGATACTACCATGTAAATTAACATTCACATTTTCTTGTCATTCTGCTCCTTTCTTGTGGAGAGAGACCACAGCTATTTATGTTTGTAACTTAGGGCCAAAACTAGAGGAAGACTTAAAAAATATTTGTGGAACTGGACAACATTAATCTTGTGTCCAACAAGATTATTTTAGAATTTCTGTTGGTATCCATTATTGGGCTAAATTTTGAATTATGGTAATTTACAGAAGCAAGGATGTGTCTAGGTGATAATTCAAGGAGAGAAGAAATAATCAAAGAAATACAAATGAATCATTGTGACATAAAAGTTTTAAAGAATCAACAATCACATTTCCAATTATTTACAGGAAATAATTAATGAAATTTTGAGTTACAATGTGAGAATTAAGTTTAATGGAAGACTTGCCAGGTTCTAGAAGCCACAGACCTCAACCACCTGAAGCTTTAACAACTTTAAGAAATGAAAACTTTTTTAAACAACTGCAAGTATCTGCAATTATTCCAAGACAGACCTATCAATCAATCACCTATTTACCCAACACTGAAGGTATCTGTTTTTTTGTTTTTGTTTTTGTTTTTTTTAGCATTTCTCTGAGTGGGAAAAAAAGAAAGGAAGAGGAAGGAAGGAAGAGGGGATGGAAGGAGAAAGGAAAAGAAAGAAAAGAAAGAAAAGGACAGTTTGAGGACAGGCAGTAGGAGAACAAGGTTAGCTGTATCTTGGAAATGGGGAGCGTAACTTTTTGGCAGAACACTGCTACCGAAAGAGGCCCCTGAAGGGAAACAGGTATCTGGCTCACATGAACATGAACACAAACGAAGCAAGCTCTTGGGCAAAGCATCAACAACATTTGCATTCTGAAAATATGCCAGTTTAATACAAGTCTTAATATCAAGTAGTGTTAATCTTCCATATTTCTTTTTTTTTTTTTCCAAAGTTTGTTCCTCTCCACCGCCACCCCCCTCCCTCCCCACCGGCCCAGCTACTCTGGGTCTTCTTTCCAGTTAGAATTTTGGAAACAGTTCGTTAATTTCTATGAAAGTCCTTGCTAGGGTTTTCACTGCAATTGCCCTGAGTCTGTGGTCAACTTTGGAAAAATTAACATTCTAACAATCCTGAGCTAAAAAAACTGAGGGGCACCCCGGGCGTAAGTGTAGAGTGTTCTTTCTATGTCACTAACTCTTCTCTCTGCTGCTCTGCGATTTCTAGCCACCTTGGTCTTCGGAGATCTCGGCTCTGGCTCCTCAACTGAGGGACTGGCTTCTGCTGGGGCTGTCCTGCCTTCGCCAGCTGCCAAGCCTGGAAACTCTCTCAAGGTGGTGAGCTCTGAAGATCACAGGGCCCATCTGGCTCCATGCCCCTGAAGGACTGCTGTCCTTGACCGTATGAACTCTTCAAAACCATTGGATCATATATTTGGGTTGCTTTGGGGTTTCAGTGGGGCAAGGTAAATATGATCCCTGTTATTCCTTCTCAATGGAAAACAAGTGCAGTTAATTATCTTGTAATGAACTTTAATAAAATAGGATAAAAATATATATAGTCTCCTCTGTGTATGTATATATATAATCTCCGGCAATCTATTTACTGTGTCTAATGTTGTCCATTTCCTCTTTAGAAGCAAATTTTCCTCTGGTATTATTTTCTGTTTCAAGAATTTTTTAAAAATCATTCCTTTTAGAGATAGAAGGAAATGAGTTCTCCCAGCTTTCTGTCTATAAAATTCTTTATTTTCCCTTAATTTTTAAAAGTTTTACAATTCCAGGTTGAAGACTGACCCTTTTGTTCACCCAATACTTTAATAATGTTGCTTTGTTGTGAGTTCCTGTTTTCCTGCTGACTCATCAGCATTATTCTTATCTTTGATCTTATGCACATAAGGTGTTTTTTTCTGTCAACAACTAAGATTTTTTTTTTTTTTTTTTTTTTAAGTAGACTCCACGCCCAGCCTGGAGCCCAATGCTGGGCTTTAATTCAAGACCCGGAGATCAAGACCTGAGCTGAGATCAAGTCAGATACCCAACCAACTGAGTCACCCAGGTGCCCCAGCTCTTAAGATTTTTTTTTTAACATGAGTTTAAGAATTGTGATTATGATATGGCTGGTGTAGTTTTCTTCATGTTTCTTCTGGTAAGGGCTGGTTGTGTTTTCAGATATAGGGGTTTATAGTTTTCATCAAATATAACTTTTAGTCATTATTTCTTCAAATACTTTCTTCTGTTATCTTTTGTCTCCTTTGGTGACTCCAGTATACACATATTCAGTTATTCTAGGTGTCCCATAGCTAATTAATTGATTATGATGGCATCTGTCATGTTTATGCATGAAAAGTTACTCCATTTGTAATTAGTAAGTATCATGGGTAGTTTGAAGGTATGCAAACATCCTGTTTCTCATCATCCCTAACTACAGTATCAATTGATGCATGTGATAGTTATTACAATGGTATATGCCAAATGGTAATATTCTATTTGCATCATTCCTTTTACATTTCTTAAGTGTAATTCTATGTGATAGGCTGAATAATGACATCCCCCAAAGATGTTTCATACTAAACCCCAGAGCCTGTGAATATATAATGTTTCATGGCAAGGAAGAAATTAGATTGCAGATGGAATTATGGTTGCTAATCCAGCTGACCGTAAAACAAGAAGACTGTCCTGAGTTATCTAGGTGGTCCAATGTAATCACAAAGGTACTTTAAATTGGGAAGAAGGATAGAGAAGAGTTAATGTCAGAGTGATGTGGTATGAGACAGATCCTACTGGCCATCCCTGGCTTTAATGATGGGGGTGCAGTGAGTCATGAGCCTAGGAATACAGAAAGTCTGCAGAAGCTGGAAGAGTAAGAGATGGATTCTCCCATAGAGCCTCCAGAAAGGGATGTATTCCCGCCAACCCCTTGACTTTAGCACACGGAAACCCATTTCAGGTTTCTGACCTCTGGTTTTGTAATATTTTTTATTTTAAAACAAATTGGTATCCTTTCAATCCACGAAATTTGTGGTAACTTGTTAAAGTAACAATAGAACTAATATATTCTACTATAAAGGAAGAGTGACTGTCCCCCCTTTTATTTATTTACTCATTCATTCACTTGTTCATTTACCCTATCAATATGGACTTATGGATCTTTATTTTATTTTGTGGTTTTTAATTCAATATTATCATTTTCTGATTTGTTGTTTGACTCATCCTAGATCATGCCTAGATTGGGAATTTCTTCCAATGGACTGCTACCTTCTTCCGACAAGTCTCCCTCATTGATGGAATGCTTTCTCCCTGTCCAGTTCTTGCATTGTTAACCCAATGTTATACAGATGTCCATGAATCAGATTTTATATAATTTTATATAAATTTATATAATTAGTAGATTTTCAGGTATGCTGGTGAAATTGATAAGGCCAAAAACTAGCATAGTCCACACTATGTAAAAAAGATATTAAAAGCCATATAAATTCTCACATCTTTAAAAGCCTGATTAAAAATGTTCACACTCTTTCATCCATCATTCTTGGAACTGTATGAGCTGTATGAAGAGGCAACCATATGAGCTCTTTTTGTTAAAAATATTATTTATTTATTTGAGAGAGAACACCTATGCACATGTGTGAGCAACCACATGAGCGGGGGGGGGGGGCAAGGGGGGGGGGGGGGGGGGGGGGGGGGGGGGGAGGGACAAGCAGACTTTGCCCTGAGCTCAGAGCCCAACCTGGGGCTCATTTCCACTAGAGTCAGACGCTTAACTGACTGAGTCACCTGGGTGCCCTGCAACTGTATGAGTTATTGAAATGTCTTTACTTCACCAATGGAGTTGACATTTTGCACCATAATTTTGTCTCATAATGCCTTCGTGTCAACACTTTCTTATGCCTTTACCCTAAAAGGAAATCAGAACACACGTGTGCAACACTGATTAGAAACTCATCATAGCCAAACTTGAACTTCCAAAAAGTTATAATAATTAGTACTCGTAAACCTAAAGTATTTTTGCTTCATTAAAATATACCTTAAGAGGGCGCCTGGGTAGCTCAGTCGTTTAAGCGACTGCCTTCGGCTCAGGTCATGATCCTGGAGTCCTGGGATCGAGTCCCATATCGGGCTCCTTGCTCAGCAGGGGGTCTGCTTCTTCCTCTGACCCTCCCCCCTCTCATGTGCTCTCTCTCTCTCATTCTCTCTCTCAAATAAATAAATAAAATCTTAAAATATATATATATATATACCTTAAGAGATATGGTTAAACATGTAGTTGCAGGGCACCTGGGTGGCTCAGTTGGTTAAGCGACTGCCTTTAGCTCAGGTCATGATTCTGAAGTCCCGGGATCGATCCCGCATCGGGCTCCCTGCTCAGTTAGGAGTCGGCTTCTCCCTCTTACCCTCCCCCCTTGTGCTCTCTCTCTCTCAAATAAATAAATAAAATCTTAAGAAAAAAATATGTAGTTGCAGTTTATTAATGATTTGACAAGGATCTGAGATATTAGAGGCCACTAAAACTTGGAAGAAATTCATACAATTTATCTCTATGATTAAAATGTACAAAAAGGGTATATGACATGTGATTTATAAATTACTTCTCAGAAGTAAAATTGTTCTGCAGAATGAGACTTATTTGCAAATGAGAGAAAAATATATGCTGATACTTCAGTCTATAGCAAGTCTATAGCAAACTGTGACTTTTGCAGGCTGTCTTCATTTGTTTTTATTCATTTAAGTAATAATTTCAGGTTATTAGATTGTAACTCTTTGAACATTCCCTTGACAAAATAAGTAGCCCTCCAGGTTTTCCAAAAACCCAGCTCAAAAGTCTAATTCTAGGCACCTGGGTGGTGCAGTCAGTTAAGCATCCCACTCTTGGTTTTGGCTCAGGTCATGATCTCAGGGATCTGAGATTGAGCCCGTGTTGGGCTCTGTGCTCAGCAGGGAGTCTACTTGAGTTTCTCTCTCCCTCTGCCTCTGCTCCTCCCCGACATGTGTGCTCTCTCTCTCTCTCTCAAATGAATAAATCTTTTTTAAAAAAATCTAACTCAGTACTGTTTTAAGTATTTAAATAAGAGATGACATCATTGACATAGAAAAATTACAAGGCAAAGCTGGTACCTTTTCACTGATAAAAAATTAAAGGCAGAGAAAGCAGTTCCTTGAATAAAATGAGAAAGAGATGAAGCAAGCAGGGCAGTCTTAGCTATTCCCTGAGCAAGGGACAGCTCTAGAAGGCAAACCCAAATTGGATGATTGCAGTTTCAGTGTTTTTTTACTCACCTACCGCTGCAGAAAGAGGTAGGAAAATATCATAGGATTCATGAGGAGGTAGCATTGGAGGTGGGTCTTAGAGAACAGAAAGGGTTTTCTATGACTGAGAAGGGCAGAATGGAAGAGAATGCAGAGGCAGGAGCGTGGCATTTGGCACAGAAAGTCAAACTGGAGCAAAAGCACAGAAATGGGAACTTTGGGCAGTTAATTCAGACTGGCAGGAGTAATTAAAAAGAGGAAGGATGGGAAATTGGAGTCACAGGTTGGAGCACGATTATGACAAGCCTTGGATGACATCCTCAGGTGGGGGACGTGGTTGCCTCCTTCCCAGCATCTACTGTAGCCCTCCACAAAGGTTCAGGTTGTTTGGCTAGAAAGATCCCTTTTACTTATACTGCAGGGGTTTTCCTACAAACCTTCTCATAGTGTTCAACTCAGAAGTAACAACAACTCTAAGGCAATCAGCTCATGACATCTCTATAGATCCAGTGATTGCTTCAGAGGTGGGTCCAGAGCTCAGGATGGAGCCACTGGAAGAAGTCTTTGACTTGTATGTATCCTGTATCTAGATGGTGTAATGTCAAAGGCATACTCAGGGAATTCAGTCTAATAACCCAGAAATTATTACTTATGTGAATAAAAACAAATGCAGTAGGATACCTCTGACTGCTAATTCAACAGTTTACCAGCATGAAAGAAGCGAGCTAAAGAGTAAGATGGACATTTGGAAGGAAACCAAGAAAGTAAGAGAGACACAAAGTTGAAGTTTTAATCAAAGTGCAGCCAAAGCCCAAATCACCTCTGGATTTTTCAGGTAGATAAAGCAATATATTCTCACTACCTTTAATGCGATATAAATTTGTTCTTGTTCCTTGAAATGAAAGGTGTCCTGACAAACTTATTATTCAGTCAACAGGGCATCTTTGAAGGTTTTCAAACATGGATATAATGTGATTAGTGCAGTCTTATAGGAAAACCATTCTGATAACTCAGTGGAAGCTGGATTGGAACAGCCAAATTCAGAAGGAGAGAGAGAATTGGAGGTGATATCACACTAGTTCAGATGGGAGATGAATCCTAACTTCAGGCATGGCAGTATAAATATGGAGTGCAGAGAAACTGAGAAACATTACCATGGTTGAAGAGTCTCTTCAAGGTTGACAGCTAGGTGAGAAATATTATTTTACCCATAATTTATGCTCTAGTCATCCCTCCCATAAGTGATGGAGCATGCTAACATGAATTCCAAGCAAGCTATGTACAGGCATTGTTTGTAACATGGTGCTTGCATGAAATAATAATCCCCAGGACTCCATTACTTTAGGTTATCCCTTGTCCAGTTCCGGGGGTCCAATTGTGGGGGAGTGAAAGGGTAAGGGAGAGAGGAAGAAAGATGGAGGGAGAAGGAGGTGAGGTGGGTAAAGAGGGGACAGAGGGTTGGGTGGCTTCCAGAGAGATGTTGATCCCAAATCACCTGACTTAAGGGGATGGCAACAACAACAAAAAAGAAAATATAGTAAGGGCAGGAGAGGAGGAGATAAAAATACGTAATAATAATGATGATGATCATGGTACTAATAAAGTGAATAACATGACCTGATGTTTATCACGAAGTTACCATGTGTCAGCCAGTGGGTACGCAATTGACATGTTCTACCTTATTCAACCCTTGCATCCACCTTAAGGACTAGATGAAGACAAGTCAGCCATAGAAAGGTTAAGTAACCTGCTCAAGACCAAACAGCTACGAGGAGATGGACCCGGTGTTGAACACAAATATGTCGCACCATATTGTTGTGGAAACCAGATTTTTAGAAAATACCAGCTTGGTCCTTACCTCCCTAGTCGAATTTCTTAATCAAATGACACTCCAACTCCAGCCTGGAACCTCTTTCCTTCCTGGTGCTAGCCTCTTTCAGCTATCTGTCTCTTTCCTTGAATATCACTTTCTCCTGGCATAATTTCCATGACCTCAGAACCATACGGCACTGCCTCTTATGGTATTCCCTCCGTCACCCCCATGATGGTGTTAATTGCCGAGCTCTCTGCTTTCTAGGACCGACCGTGGCCCCAGTGAGGGCAGGCTGACCTGCTTTACTCACTGCTTGGCCCACCATGAAAATTCAATAACTGTATTGAATGAATGAATGTGGTCAACAGGCAGTGAGTTAAGAACAGAATGCCATATGTAATAAGGAGTATGGGTTCAGAAATAAGATCTGAACAATGACAAGAATGTACTTGGGTCTTTCTTTCCAGTGTCCTGGAGCCTGGCTGGGAGAAGGGGAATTTTGTATTGGGCAGCAGGTATGTTTATGGATCCTTATGATTCCCACACCTCCTTTCTAAAGACTAGATTTAGCTGGGAGATCCCACTTTCAGACTGTCTCCAAGAACATCGTTGGTGATGAGTGCAAGAACTTTGTGGGTGAAAGGGAGAGAAGAAAAGACCAGTGAGAGAACAGGCCAGACATCCCAATATCCTTCCACAGGCATTCAAGTAATTAAAATAAAAACAATTACTCACATACATAGAGCAGGTCAGCACATTTTTTTTCCGCAGAACAAAGGAAATGCACAACTCCTAAGAGGCACTGATATAAATATTTCAGCTCATAGTACGTCCAGGACCAAAAGGTAAAATAAACTAGATTTAAACAAACAATTTGACACAGAACTGCACAAGGCATTGTGAAATTCTGCAAAATTGCAGATCCGATTTCCCTGGAATATACTTCAGCCTAGCAAAACCCTGACAATTATTCATGTTGGAGGACTAGGCAGAATTGCAGACAACGGGAAAACAAACACTCAATCATCAGGTTTCAGAATGCTGCAGTGTCTAGAATATGCCTATGTTCGCCTCTTTTCCCTAAAGCCTGGAGCTGGCCTCCTGATCCCTATACCTCCTGGAATGTATTTTGCCACGAACAATAAATGTGTGTTCACAGGAGAGGGGACTGTCTGGTTGCACTAAGCTCTTTGCCTTCGTATCGGTAAGAAGAGGGTCTATGCATGTCAGACCTCATACTGAGTTTGCCTTCTGGTTTTCTTTGTTGAGAAGTTACTATGTGCTAGGTCCACGGCAACTCAAAGGTGGTTGTTGTTGTTGCTATTCGTTAAAATTTTTTAAAAGATTTTTAATGAGACCCTGAGTTATGAAGTTGTGTTCTTCCCCACCTACAGGCCAAACATTCAGATGCTCATTCTGAAATCATAGATCTGACTCACACCACTGCCTGCCATCCTTCTGTGACCTCCCATTGTCTTCAGGACAAAGTCCAAATTTCTGAGCCTGGCACACGAAGTTCTCATGCGCCATCTCTGCTTACATCTTCCAACTCATTTCCCAGAATTACGTGGAGAGCCTCAGCTGGCTGGATTGCTGTACACCTGCAGCATTGTTAGGGCTGATTTCCCTCCCATCACACCAGCTGTAATACCTCTCTCTTCCAGCAGCCTTGTCCATCTGGATATTTCTAGCTAACCCTTCAGTGTGAGCTCAAGAGCTACCTTCTTCGTGGGGTACCTGGGTGGCCCAGTTAGTTAAGCATCTGCTTTTTTTTTTTTTAAGATTTATTTATTTGACAGAGAGAGACACAGCGAGAGAGGGAACACAAGCAGGGGGAGTGGGAGAGGGAGAAGCAGGCTTCCCGCGGAGCAGGGAGCCTGATGCGGGGCTCAATCCCAGGACCCTGGGATCATGACCTGAGCCGAAGGCAGACGCTTAATGACTGAGCCACCCAGGCACCGCCAAGCGTGTGCATCTTGATTTTGGCTCAGGTCACAATCTCAGGGTAGTGAGACCGAGCCCTCTGTCAGGCTCTGCACTCAGCAGGGAGTCTGCTTAAGATTCTCTCTCTCCCTCCCCACCCCCTCTAAAAAAAAATTACTTTCTTTGTGAAGCCTTTTCTCACTGTCATAGGCAGACCTTGCAGTTCTTCTCTATATGCCCAGCTTCAGGCCTTTCAGACCTCCACTCAATCACTTAGAATGTTTTAGCATTACTTTCTACCTTCAAAGTGATTTCTTCCCCAAGGCTACCCCTCTTAGGGCAAAGGTTGTATATTACTCTTCATTGTGGTCCCAGCACTCAGCATTCTGCTTAATGCAAAATCAGCACTTAGCAAATAATTGCTAGGCTGTAAATCTAATTTCACTTTCCTGATAATTGTGATTTTTTTTTTGTTCAGTTTTCATTTATGCATTGAATAAGTGTCTGTTGAGTTTCTGTTATGGGCCAGCCTTTATGCAAGGTACTGAGGACAAAATGATGAGTAAAAATGAACAAGGTCCCTGTTCTTATCAAGTACACTGGCTGGAGGAAGAGGAAAAAATGATTCCAAGCATCCCAGTGATGAACACACAGCTACAAATGAAGCCCTAAAAGAAATGCTGTTATTGCAGCAATGTGATTGGTGGATCCCTGTCGGCTCCATGAACAAAGGGATACAAGCAATGATTAGACATTAATGATTGGGAGGTGGGGAGGCAGAGATTATTTCAGAGAAAGGTGGAGAATTCTGAAGTTTCATGATGACAGGAAGCATGGTTCATTTGAATAAACACAGCATCTGGAGAAGAAAGCTCTAGGGGATGTTGACAATCTGGAGAAATTTTTGGTTGACATAACTGGAGAGTGAGGGCCGTCTAGTGGGTAGAGACCAGGGATGCTAATAAATATCCTAGGATGCTCAAGACAGGCCCCAGGGAATTATCCAACCCAAGATGTCAATAATGCCAGTGCTGAGACACTGGGGGACAGATACAGGCAGACCATAAAAGTAGTTGTAGCCTGTGTAAAATAGTTTCTAAGAATAAAAGGAAACTATTAAAAGATTGAGGGTAGAGAGATGGCATCATCTGGTTGTCTCTTCATTAAAATCATCCAGACCACACTATGGAGACATATTGGATATCTGTCTGATCTTGGATCAGAGAGGAACAAGAATGGATGGGAGAACAGTTGATAGAGTTTTGAATATCCAGGTAGGATAAAAGGTTTTGGACTATGTTTGCCTGCACTACTCCTCTTCCCATCCATTCCAGTATCTTCCACTGTTCCTATCACTATTTCTTTTATTTATTGCTATTTCTTCTTTTTCACTCACATCTTACCCACAAGAGCGATGCCCATTCTGAAAGGTCATGTTGCCTAAAGAGACTATCTTACAGCTAGAAAGAGATCTTTAACACCATGGAGTCTAAATTCTAGTTCAGTGCTCAGATTCTCTGAATGCCAACAACCATGGGCAGCTCACTAGTCCCAAAGGTAGCTCTACCCTCTTGGAAGAACACAGCATACACCGCATTTTTGCAAGCCAGTGGGTTAGAGGAAGCAGAGAGAATGGCTTCATGACATTTAAGCTCTCTCATGAGCCATCACCTAGCTACTTCTCCATCTTTCAACAGTTTTGTTTGTGCTTCACCTTCGAGCACAAGCACTGGCTTGTAGTGCTCTTAACATGCCATCCTGTTCCACTGCTCTGGGGTCTACGCATGCTTTTCTTCTGCCAAGAATGCCCTCACCCTGCCAGCCATGTCTGCATGGTAAACCACGAAATATCCTCCAAATGATACTCAGGCATGGCCTACCTTGAACAGCTTCACCAGAAACCTCCTGTGAATTAACCCCTAACACTGTTCATTGCACACACTTATCAAAGTCAAATGTGATTCCTGGAAAGTAGATTTTTTTTTTTTCTTATTTATCTCTGGTTCTCAGTGCTGTTCATGTAGGCTCAATTACCTGATAGCAACTTCCAGGGCTGGCATGGACTAAGAAAGGCTCCTTTCTCCTCTGTTCCTTCAACCTAGGAAATTTCTCTTAATTCTGCCTCTTAAGCATACTTGCTTCTTTGTTCCTGACCATGACAACTGACCTCCGGCTGCTAGCGTGGCAGGCTGCCTCTGCTTGTCCCATGGAACTTCATGCTCTGGATGGTCACTCTCTTCTGAAGGCCATGTCATCCAGCTCTCAGGCTTCAGCTTCCCCTTGGTTTATTACCTGCTCCCAGCTTGCTCCTGACCCTGAGACCCCTTTATAGCCCCAGTATCACCCTTAGCTTGCCAGGGAAGAAAAACCAGAGAAGAAGATAGCATAGTCCTCAGGATAAAGTACGTAGGTGCTCTATAATATCTGTAGACACATGCTACAATCTCATTTACACCTTTTGGGAACACATTGGATCCTACATTTTTTTCTGTATCTTTACATACTGTTGAGCAACCAGAACATCAAGGGTCATGTGATAATTACAGTTCACATCATGGAGCTGCTTGAGCAACAGCCTAAGTAAACTCTGAATTTTGGAATTATTCTTTCCCAGTTTCCCTTCTGTGATCTCCCTTTCATTTTGCTACTTGCAAAATGGAAAGTGGAGGGGGGTTTGTTCCTGGATTGTTTCTCAGTCAGGTCTCTTCAAAAAGTTTATTTGGTGAGAGTTTCTAAGGACATATGCTCAAGCCCATTCAGATCTAGTGAATTTGAATCTTCATGGGTGGGACTTAAGCATTTGTATTTGGAGAAATTCTCCAAGCCATGCTAGTGGTCAGCCCTGGCAAAAAACCACTAAATAAGAATATTTCCAAAGTGTCTGTGATGGACACCTAAACATAAAGTCCAAAAAGTTCTAGAGCTGATCGATGGATGAAGCACGTGCATGCTCTCTCTTTTGGAATAAAGCTTATCCTAGGTTGATTGTCAATATCCCTACTTAAGTGCCAGATATACACTGACTATATTCATATGGAGGGCTGCTGCTGTAAAATTCTGCACTGACCCTTATCCATCCTATGGATGTGGAAGTGTACCTGCTTTAGCCAACTACTCTGGCACATGCTCGGATTTTATATATAGCTTGGATTACCTGCTAAAAATTCTATAATTATCATTTCTCGTTTGCTTCTTGATAACCTAAATGTGGTACTGTTTCCTGTAAGTTTTTCAAGTAAAAAATATATTTTAGGGGGATGAAAATATGCTTTTAAAAAAAGTAAAATGGGGCTCCTGGGTGGCTGTGGTTAAGCATCTACCTTCGGCTCAGGTCATGATCCCAGGGTCCTGGGATCGAGTCCCACATTGGACTCGCTGCTCGGCGGGAAGCCTGATTCTCCCCCTCTCACTGTTTCTCTGTCGAAAAATAAATAAAATCTTCAAAAAAATTTTTTTAAATTAAAAAAGTAAAATGTTATAGCTAAGAAAATGGGCAAAGTGTAACTGAAGAATTATTGCACTCAAACCCAGTTCACATTCTGAATCCTATGGTTATTTACTAAGTGTTTCATGGAAAATCAGTTTATGTCTGCAGGCTTCACTTTCCAATCTGTGAACTGGATGGATTAACATAGTTTATAGGTTCTTAACTAATGATGAGGTTCATAATCCATGACTGCAGTGAAATTTTTTTTATACAATTTTATGAGCAGTAATGTGTGTGTGCTTGCCTCATTTCTATCCTAGCTTAAGGAGACGGTCCACAGATAAAACTTATTAAAATTAGGGTCTCAATTGGAGATTGTGACTAATAATAAATCAAAGAGCAATACATGAGTTGTAAGGATCCCTTATTCTATTATATTCTATTGTTACATTGACCTACCTGACTGCTATTTCAGAAAAACCTATTGCTTTGGATTTGATACATATTATAACTATGCAGTGCACAGTGATAGGAAGAATTCCAAAAGTGTCTGAGCATTGTCATTTTGGGATAGTAAATCATACAATTCAACCCAAAAGTCATCTTTAGTGCCTATAGTATTCTGTATTTTTGTTCCTATTAATTTGTGTCACACCAACTACACTTTTGTCAAGTTTCTACAGCATTTGCTAATGAGATGATCATAGACCAGTGTCAACTCAGTAACAGAATGAAGAATAAGTTAAAAAAAAAAAAAAACAAAAACCTTCCTTTTGAAGATCATCCCACTTAAAATGGGAATATTCTCAATTCTTGGAACAGCCTTAAAAATAGAGGGGTTTATACATTACTACCTCTTTCTAGAATGAGGGAACCTGGGGGTATAGAGAAAGACTTGCTCAAAGCCACATCGAATAGCAACATTTAAACAGTTTCACCCCTGCAACACTGTTACATCCAAGAGAACAACGCATTCTCTGCATCCTTCCCCATCACAGCTAGAATGTCACTCAGAGAGGAAAAATGTAACATGTTTTGAGGAGTCATTATGTCACAGGCAAGAGAAGTAACTAATTAATGCAAACCCCTCACCTCTGGTCAGCTCTTGTAGTCAGACTCTTGGAAAGTCTAGTTCTCTCTTCCTTAATGATTGTCTTTATACAAGATATTAAACCTCTGAAGTTCAGTTTTTCCTAATTATAATTGGGGGATTTCACTGTAGCTACTTCATATGGTGTCAGAAAGTTCATTTAGGGAAAACTCAAGTCCTTCTACAGATTTATCTCCAGCAGTGAGTAGGACACCTTACACAGAGCACGTGCTGAGTAAGTGTTCTTTTCTGACTACCTCCTTTCCCCAGCCTCACTGACCAGTTACCTTTAGGAGTCAGTATCATCTCCAAAATGCCACAAGGTATCAATGGAGAGAACATGCACTCATACAATTTAAAAATTCCATCCCCAAGTTGCTTTCCCCCCTTGATTCTCTCAATTGTGTCATTCTCTTAGACAATTGCCTATCCCCACAGCCGTTTCAACCCCTCTGTCTCACGTTGTCTTAGTATTTCCAGCTGTGTTTCCTCATTTCCTATCTGGCTTTCATGTTCTCCACTGAACCTGAAGAGGTTTCCAATTCACTGGTCATAGAATCTATCAGATCATTAGTCTCAGTCTGTGAAGGATTTCCCACCTAATCTGGTTTTTGAGAACCTGCAGTTACCTGGGATGAGCCCAAGGAGCTCTCATTAGACTCTGTCAGAAAGCTAGTGGGAGATAGAGGGAAAACACTTGGATTTCTTGGCTCTTTCAGGCCTGACCCCAGTGACTATTCAGAGCACTTTCTAACCACATCATTGGAAACACTGTGAGTCAATTTCTCCCTAGGTATCAATAGATGCATGCTTAGAGTTGATCAATATTAAAGCCATCATACCATATTTATATTTTTAATAGAGGAAATCATAATGGATGAGTAATAATGAGCAAAAGGTCTTCTGTACCTTTCCAAGAAACTGAAAAAATTCCTCTGCTCCAAAATACCAGAACACATGTTTTTCTACCTTAGTTGAACCTGACCCATTTTTAAAATCTTGATTCATTCTTTTCATTTTTTAAAAAATCATTGGTCATTTGTTTGTTCATTAAAAAAATGGGGGGGGCATCTAAACAAACAGTATACCAGGCTACAGGCTCTTACAAATAAATAAGATATAGTTTCAGCCTTCAAGGAAGACAGCTAGTGAATAAAGACAGATACACACTCAACTAAATATCAGCACAATGAAATAAGTATAATGAGGAGATGTGTGCATCATATGAACATGGCATTATGGAGTGAGTGGCTATTTCTTACGGAAGACTGTAAAGAGAGGATTCTTATTGTGGTGATTTGATCTGCTTTTCAAAAATGCAACGATCAAACGATGGAGGAAATTGTATTGGAGAAGTCACCATGAAATTGGGTACATTATAGGAATTTAGACTTGATCTTCTAGGGAATGGGCAGCTATTAGAAAAACCTAAACAGGAAAAAAGCCACTTAGAATGTTCACTCTGATAACCAGTGGGCGACAGACTGGTGGGAAATATCCAGGAAGTGACAAAAATAGTGACGGAGTGGTAGCAATCATTCGGGTCAGGGATGATGGGTGTCCGAACCAGGGAAATGGCAATAGGAATGCAGAGAAGAAGGTGATGTACTTGAAAAGCATTTAGGGGCTGAAACTGATAGGATATGCTGACTCAAATACACGAGATGAGGAAAGGAAAAATAGAGTATGGTTCTGTACTTATGATTGAAATGTGGTTCTTAGGTATAAGTCGGCCTCAAAAGGTCATATGAAGCTGTTTTCATTCTTTGACAACATTCCCCAATGAACAAGGTGGTCTCTTTCCTGAGCTATCAGTCCGTGTCTTTGTCCTGTTTTGGTCATAAGTGATCTTTCCAAAATAAAATTAAAATAAAATCCCTGTGGCCAGTTTACTCCCACGTGTAAATCATTGACTTGCCATGCCTTCGCTGAGAATGAAGCCCAAACTTCTTAACATGGATCACACGTGGCATGATTTGGTCTCTGCCTGCCTTCCTGGCCTCATTTACGGACTATTTCCCCATTCCCAGTCCCCTGTACTCTACAATCCGACCACAGAGAACTTCCCTGTCCTGGTACGGCTGTATCATTGAAAATGCAGTTTCCTTTGCCAGGAAATGCATGTGTTCCAGCAGGCTGCCTAGCAAGCCTTTCTCCTTCCTTTTTACTCCCACCCTCCCCAGGCAGAGTTTCCACCACATCTTCTCCCCCAGGCCTTTTGCATCTACTTAATTAACAATACTTGCCACTCTTATTTCTGTTAAAATATATTCCTTAAGCCAAACACCATGCTTGTGGCTAGGATTACATCCATAAATAGCACCATCTAAGTTGCTACCATCTTAGGAATCACCAGAAGTAAAGACAAATATTAAACAATCACCAGGTGTGTGGGTTATTAAGAAAAATACTTGGTACTTTGGGAGTATAGCCTTTGAGTTTTACCAAGCCAGGGATCATTTGTACTGGATTATAACATAATTATGTTCGTGGAGAAGGGAGCCTGGGTAAACCTTCTTCGTATGACATAGAGCGATGGAAGGCTATGGATGGAAATAGCAATGGAAGGGACTATTAGAACTCAGGGACTACACAGCCACCACCAAAGTCAGGATTAAGACTCACTCATTGGAGGCAGGGGCAGGAGTTCTGACAGGCTGTGATATTGTGATTTATCATAAGAAATATCTACAGTAGTCTCTACTTATCCACGGGAAATACATTCCAAACCCCCCAGTGGATGCCTGAAACCTTGGAGAGGATTAAACCCTATTTATACTATGTTGCTGCCTAGGATAAAGTTTAGTTTATAAATTAGGCACAGTAAGAGATTAACAACAATACTTATAAAATAAAGCAATTGCAACAATTTAATAGAAGTTATGTGCGCATGGTTTCCCTCAAAATATCTTATTGTACTGTACTCGCCCTTCTTGTGATGATCTTGTGAGATGAGAAAACGCCTGTGTGAGGAGACCTGGGAGGTGAAGGCTGCAGGTGTTGTGACGTAGAGTGACCCTACCGTGATCTTTTGACGCTATTGCTACGTCAGAGGGAGGAGCATCTGCTTCCAGACCCTGGTTGGTGCAGGAAACTGAAACCACGGGGGGAAAAAAACGAAACCATGGATAAGGGGGGAATACGTATTAGGCTTTTTTTTTTTTTACCCCATTCCTGGCACAGAGCCCTTAAAACCCTTGTAATTTCCTGTGATAAAGGGCCTTAAACGTGCCTTTTTTATGTTATTGAAGTGACCTTTGGAAAGCCCTTAGGTCACTTAAGGATGGGAACTGGTTGCCAGGAGAACCAACCAAGTTGCTTAGAGGGTGGGAACTTTCAGTCCCATCCCCTGACTTCCAGGGAGGGGAGAGGGGCTGGAGCTTGAATCAGTCAGCAATTGCCAATGATTTAATCAATCATGCCTATGTAATGAAGCATTAAAAAAAAAAACAACAGAATTCGGGGGTTTCCAGGTTGGTGAACACATCTACACCGGGAGGGTGACACACCCCAACTGCACCAGGACAGAAGGTCCTGTGCTCAGGACCCTCCCAGACCTCACCCCAAGTATCTCCATCTGGCTGTTCATCTGTATCCTTTATCACAGTCTTTAATCAACTTGGAAACATAAGTAAGAGTTTCCCTGAGTTCTATGAACCACTCTAGCAAATTATTCAAACCTAAGGAAGGGGTCACTGGAACCTCTGATCCATAGCCGGTTGGTCAGAGGCACAGGGGAGAAATAACCCAGGCTCACCACTGGCATCTGAAGTGTATAAAAGTGTGGGGTGGGGGTGGGCAGTCTTGTGGAACTGAGCCCTTAACCTATGGCATCTGATGCTATCTCCAGGTGGGAAGGGTCAGAATTGAATTACATTGTAAGACACCAACAGGTGTCTCAGAGAATTGCTTCCTGTGGGAAAAGCCTCCCCATAATTGGTGACTAGGAGTGTCAGAAGTGAAGTATTTTATGTGTATAATAAAGGAGCCCCCCAGGGAAGAAACACACAGTAAGGAAGAAAGAGGTGGGTTTTTGCCTGCCTAGGAAGAAAAATTTGGAGCTTTCCCTTTCCAGAGCCTGAAAGCTGGGTCGAACTTTCTGGGCTGATTGCCATCTGACTCAAGGAAACAGAATTTTGCTCCAAGCCTGGCCTGATTGGCATCTAGAAGCTGCTGTAAATTTTGTTTCTAGGTATAAACTTAGGATCTGAGTCACACGTGTAGTGCATTCGCAGGTGGGGGTCTGGGAAAGAGAAAGCCAAAGGAAGTAACTGAAAAGTTTGAGAAGGAAACATGGGTGTATTGCTAATCTCTGCCTGTGGCTCTAGCAGAGAAGCTTGCATGAAGATTGTGTGAATGTGTGCAGGTATATTTTAAATGAATACATAAATGATCCAGTGATGGAGAGTCATAAATGAGTTAATGACTAATGTAATATAATATGAGGAAGTTGATACATGAATACTGGAATGCGTATGGGTGATGAAGGGGAAGTAAATAGGAAAGTAAATGAATATGCAATTGATGCAATGAATATATATAAGACACTTATTAAAATCAATTTTTCCAGAAGGAAAAAAAAAAGCAAATCCTGTAATTTGTCGGAATGTGTGTAAGGGTTAGACTTTTCTGTCTTTATCAAAGTCATAAATTCTGAAGTGTGCTCCCACCAGAAGAAGAGTATAGTTCAGTGAATGTCTGAGGTTTGACTGTCCTATAGATCCTGAGATAGGGATTTGGGGACTTCAACAAGATGGCCTCAACTTCCTGGAAAGACCTCTTGACCAGCATTGCCAAAATGAGAAAAATGGTAGGAATGGTGGGCTGGGATGTCACCAGGACAGGGCTGCCTCGCATGAGGTTATTAGGTTTAGAGACATTAACTTACAAACGTACCGGGGTGTGTGTGTGTGTGTGTGTGTGTGTGTGTGTGTGTGTGTGTGTGTG
>NC_058415.1:75407747-75544991 GCF_002201575.2 Neomonachus schauinslandi | reverse complement strand
TGTGTGTGTGTGTGTGTGTGTGTGTGTGTGTGTGTGTGTGTGTGTGTCTGCGTGTGCGTGTGTGTGTCTGCGTGTGTGTGTGTTTAAGCCTAGGAACCTGTTTTTTGCATTGTGAAGAGGAGTATCTTATTAAAATGAATGCCTTTTTTCCTCAAACTCTCCCAGAGATCTAGATATACACCAAGTGCCTTGGTATTA
This sequence comes from Neomonachus schauinslandi, assembly GCF_002201575.2. Classification (NCBI taxonomy): domain Eukaryota; kingdom Metazoa; phylum Chordata; class Mammalia; order Carnivora; family Phocidae; genus Neomonachus; species Neomonachus schauinslandi. The sequence goes on along the minus strand of NC_058415.1, from coordinate 75,544,793 downwards.
ATTTGCATTGAGAACTAGAACAGCCAAAGGCACTGTGATATGCTCATGCAGGACAGTGCCTCTCAAACATGAGATCTTCAGGCCGGCCACTTAACTGTCTCTTGGAATATAGGAAAAAAATGCCCCTACTGGGGCACCTCGGTGGCAGAGTCGGTTCAGCGTCTGACGCTTGGTTTCAGCTCAGATCATGATCTCAGAATCCTGGAATCGAGCCTGCGTTAGGCTCTGCGCTCAGCATGAAGTTTGCTTAAGACTCTCTCTCCCTCTGTCCCTCCACCCCACTCTCTGTCTGTCTCTCTCTCTCTCTCTTAGATAGATAGATAGATAGATAGATAGATAGATAGATAGATAGATAGATAGATAGATAGATCGATCTATCGATAGATCTTTAAAAAGAATGCCCCTACTGAGTCAATGTATTTAGAAATATAATCTGGAGTCCTACATTTGAGAACTACTGATATAGGTCAATCTCTAAGGCTAGCTAAATTTTAACTGGAAGGTTAGCATTGTTTATATACTCTCAAGAACTAGTCCTCAGCTAAGAGAGCTGGGGAGCCTCGCTGTACAGAATCCTTCCAATGGGAGATCTGCCGGTTCGCTGCACGATCTCCCTTGAATGGCTCTCGAATGGATACATTGCTCTCTCTAGGTCTCCCTTGATAACCCAGCTCTCTTTTTGCCTTACCCATCTTTGCTCTGGCCTGAGAACTTCACTCTCCCGTTTTGGTAGACTTTGTTGTTTGCTTTGTTTTGGGATTTAAACATATGTGCTCTAATTTAATCTCTTTTTAGTGTTTTAGTGGTTATGCTAAAAATTACAGACATAATTAACAAAGTCCTCAGTTAACAGATATTTTTATTCCCATGCTGAACGATACAAGGACTTTATTCTTCTCACTCCTCCCCAGCGCATGTGTTATTGTCCTCCAGTATGTAAGTTGCAGCTTGAATGGCTTTTCTTTTTTAACCTCAAATTAAACACTATTATTATTTTTCAGATGGTGTTTGTTTGGATATGCCCAAATGTTTGCTGTTTCTTTGCATCATAGATCTTATTACTGGGATTATTTTTTTTTCCACAAGTACATCCTCTATAAATTTATTTCATGAGAATTTATTCATAACCTATTCATTGTTTATGTATATAAACATATCTTTACTTCAGCCTTATTCTTAAAAGATAGTTTTGTTGGCAATACTATCCAACCCATTTTTTCAATCACTTTGACAATATTTTCCCATCTTCTTCAATTACTCTGGCCCTACTTGCTTTCCAGGCCTTTGGTAGTTTCTCAAAAAAATCACATTTACCTGTAACAGAGAACCTTACGTATTTCACCGTGATCATGTCATGGTGTCTCTGCAAGGGGAAGCATGCACAAGGTGTTCAGTATATGCTCAATAATTTACTATGCAAATAGTCCCAAGCGAGTACAAAAATACAAGCAATTTCAACTCTGAAGTGGCTGGACATTCCAGATGCACTGACATAGAGCATGAGGACAGGCGAGCATGATCCATGCAATGCTCATAGCGCTGCAGAACCTGGCCTTTTTGAGTAGGGACATCTGTCAGCTGCTGGCGAACGTTTGGCATGGAAAATTACCCAGGAGTCCTCTTAGAAACACGACACGAATCCATTAGGTTGTGTTACAAATATTAGATAAAATAAACAAGATGGTATTTTTCGGAGGCCTTTTATTTTCTGTACTTTCATAAATCACAACATGCCTTTATTGTTTTTAAATTTAACAAGTGTAACTCCCCCTTGGCTTTGGAGGATAGTGATGCAATGATAGTGATTAATACTATAATTATAGCTTAAATTTCTACAATTTCTTATCCCCTAAAGCTTTCCAAAATCTTGGCTGGCTATCATCCACAGATATTCTGACTACAACATACTTGAAAGAACCATAACGGTAGAAACCAGCTGCTAATAACTGTGCTTTACTGGGAGCCAGAAATGGAAGAGCCAACTTGACCCAAATGGAACTAGAGGCCAGAATTTTGGAGACAAGTTATAATAACCTATGGACTTCTGGTCCAGTGCTCATGTTTCAGGAAAGATAATTCTCGGTGCTTGTAAAACATAGAGCCTTGCATATTTGAGAGTTGGAAAGGGCCCACAGAGATAACGCCATTCTAATTCCTCCTCTGACAAAGGGGGGAACTAAGACTTAGTAAAGAAAATGGGCTTTTCAAAGCTTTACAACTTAGTGGGACAGCTGGGAGGTGGAGTCTTAGATAGTCCTATTGTCTTCCTCTTTAGGGTTCTTGATTACTCTGGACTCCACAGACAGCACCCTTCTTACTGACCCATGCTCTTTGAAGGTTGGTGCAGAGGGTTAGAAAAGTCATTTATTCAGCTCACAGTAACTGATATTTGTAATATGCATAAGAAACAAGACATATACTGGGGATCAGAGATGACCTGAATACAGTCTTGCCCTGCAGGATTGGAGTAATAATAGCTAAAATGTGCTGAGTGTTTATTATATGCTGAACAGCATTTCAAGTGCTTTATACACATACAAGTATGTATATATGTGCCCATTTCATGGTAGGTATTCAACTACCCTGAAAAGGTGATGCACATCCTGAGACTTCAATGCACATTTTCAGAATTAAATAATACATCATTTCAATTCAACTTTTTATCTGGAGATAATTGTAGACTCACATGCACTTGTAAGACATAACGCAGAGAGATCTCATGTGTTATCGACCTCATCTCCCTCGATGATAACATCTTGCAATATCACAGTCAAGAACCTGCCATTGATACAATCCACCTAAATTGTTCAGATTTCCAAAATCATATATGTACTCGTGTGTGTGTGTGTGTGTGTGTGATTCTCTAATTTTATCACATATGAAGGTTTGTGCATCCACCACCACAATCAAGAAATAGCAGGGTCCTCACAAGGGTCCTCCCTAGGGTCACTTATATTGTCCTGCAGTGAACACATCCACCTCCCTCCCTCCATCACCATCTCCAACCCTAATCCCTGGAAACCAGGAATTAGTTCTCCATCTTTTTAATTTGGGCATTCGAGAATATGATATAAATGCAATCGTACAGTGTACAGCCTTTTGGGATGAGGTTTTTTTTTCTGCTTTCAGATTCCTCCAAGTTGTATCACAGTTAATTTTTTCTATTACTGAGTAATATTCCATGGTATGGATGTACCATAGTTTGTTTAACCATTCCCCATTAAAGGACATCTGGATTGTTTTTAGTTTGGGGCAGTTACAAATAAAGCTGTCATGAATATTCGTGCACGGTTTTTTAAGAGAACATAAGTTTTCATTCTCAGGGATAAATGCCCAAAGCTGTATAATTGCTGGGTCATATGGTAGTTGCATGTTTAGTTTAATAAGAAACTGCCAAACTGTTTTTCCAGAGTGGCTGTGTCATTTCAGATTTTCACCAGCCATGTAGGAGAGATCATTTTCTTCAGATACTCACCAGCATTTGATTTTTATTATACCACTTTTGATAATGTTATTGAGACGCAGGACAGTCCAGGAACTCCGATTATTCATTCAGTAAATATTTGTTGAGACAAATACCACTCTATGTGCTAAGGATACAGCAGCAAACAAAACAAAAATCTCTGGTCTCGTGGAACAGCTATCCCAATGAGAAGAATGATTTTTACAAGAAATGCAAATAGGTAAAAACCACAGTATGTTACATGGTGATGAGCTCTGAGGGCAATAGTCAAGTAGTGAAAGGGGAGTGGGATGTTTGGGGATAGAATTTAAATTTCACAAAGGGTTGGCTGTGAAGGTGACCTTTTAGTAAAAACCAGAGGAAGTAAGGAATCTAGCTTTCTGGACATCTGAAGAGAGCATGTTTGAGGCGGGGAACCACAGGTACACAGCCCTGATTCTAGAGCTCCTCCTGGTGAGTGCTAGGGACCTCGAGGAGTATCTGGAAGCTGGAGTGAGGTGATGTGGTATATGGGAGGTGACAGGTGGCCAGATCACATAGGGCCATGTGGATTTGGGGAGTGACTTTGGGTGTTACTCTAATTGAGACTGAGGACCACCAGTAGGTTTTGAGCACAGAAATGACTTCATTTAATTGTGTTTTTCCAGGATCATAGTGCTGTCTTTACCCCGAATTCCACAAATAAGCAGAAAAACCTGGACGACCTCAGGCTTTAGTAGAGAAGAGACGAATAGCAATAAACAACAATACCACTTGGTAAGTGACACTGGAAAATTTATGAACAAGCTGAAGGAGAGAGAAGGATGGGACCATCTCTACCTGGAAGGAGAGGAGGTTTTCTTTTGCCTCCCATCTGCCTGTTCATCGGCTTTCAGGTGGGGACCCAAAGCAGCCAGAGATCATCACTCCTCCCCTCTCTCCTCCATCCTTTGCCTGCATCCCACTTCTCTCTGCCTCTCCTCTTCTCTTCTGTCCTTCCTCCAGGTCTTTTCTTTAAGGAAATACGGTTAAGGGCAATCTGTAAATCTATAAAAGAGCTTCTCTCCTGCTTATCTCCTGATAACGTTATGATAATGTATGAACCACTGACTTCTCTCACTGCCACTGCGAGAGGCTCAGAGTACACCTCTTTAAGCTCTATTTTTCTCCATCAGTGGTTAACGACAAAGACCCTTTTGCACCCTGTTCAGACAGAGACTGCTGGCTGGTAAAAGATTCAGGTCATGATCTCAGGGTTTTGAGATGGAGGCCTGCATCAGGTTCCATGCTGGGCACAGAGCCTTCTTAAGATTCTCTCTCTTCCTCTCCCTCTGCCCCTCTCTGGCTCACACACACATGAGCTCTCTCTAAAAATAGTAATAATAATAATAATAATAATAATAATAATAATAATAATAATAATTTCTTTTGCAATGATTTCAAACTTACAGAATACCTGCAAGAACAATATGAAGAACTTCGGTATCCTTTCCAATGGTGTATGGGTTTGCTAGAGCTGCTGTAACAAAGTACCAGAGACTGGATGATTTAAACAACAGGGATGTATTGTTTCATAGTTCTGGAAAGACTGAAATCAAATCTGAAGTGGAGGTCAAGGTGTAGGCAGGGTTGGTTCCTTGGGAGGGCCGTAAGTGGAGGATCTCTGACTGGTAGAGGGCAGTCTTCTCCCTCTGCCTCTTCACATTGCCTTCCCTTTATGTGCATCTCTGTCAGCATCTCCTCTTATAAGGACGCCAGTTTTATTGGATTGGGTCCACATTAATGACCTCACTGTATCTTGATTACTTCTGTAAAGACCGATATCTCCCAATATGGTGTTACTTTGATTTCCTGGGAGTTACGATTTCGACATGTGACTTTGGAGGAGGAGAAGATAATTCAACTCATAACACATGGATTCCCCACATTTACTCTCTCTTTTCACTCCTCTCTTGTTCCCCACGTGCCTTGTCTTTTTCTGAACCATCTGAGAGCCACAGCAGATAGATGCCTGCATGACGCCATAATTCCCCAGGGTGTATTTCCCACAGGCAGACACTCTCACATCAGCATCAAGCAAAGCTCCCAGTCAGATAATCAGCCTTGACATGGAACCACTCAATCCACATGCCTCCTGCACATTTCTCCAACCGGCTCAACAGTGTCCAATTTGCTTCTCTGGATGAGGAACCTAGTCAGGAATATGTTGCTTTTAGTTCCTAGATCTCCTCATTCTCCTTCAGTCTGGGACAGTTGCCTGGCCTTTCTCTGTCCTTCATGTTCCTAACAGTTTTTAGGAGCAGAGTCCTTTCCTTTTGTAGGACAACCTTCAACTAGAGTCTGCCTGATGTTTCCTGAGGACCTGATGCCTGATGCAGTCCATGCCATCTTGACAGGAATACCACAGACATTACACTCTCTTATTCTCAGTGACTCACATCAGGAGACACAATGCTGACTGGTCTAACCACTGGTCATGTCAACCTCGAGCACCTGGTCACAGTGCTAACTGCCACACTGAAGTCACCATTTTTCCTTTGTAGTTGATGAATATTTGGGGGACAAAGATTCAGAGATTACCCTGACCTCTTGTTTTTCCCAGAACTCTACCTACTGCCTTGGCATCCATTGATAACATCTGCCTAAATCATGGTGACTTCTATTTTCCTCATTCCTTCTACATTTATTAGTTGGCATATTGCTACAAGAACTATCCCTTTACCTTACTTATGTATATGTTTGTTTACTTTTTAGCCGTGGACTCATGAAGTACAATTAACTCAATGGTTTGTTACATGTGACTACCACCATCTAATTTTGATGCTTACATTGTCCATTTTTGGTCATTGGGGAGCACCTCCTCACTGACTCCTGTGTCTTTTTGGCACATTTCATTTTCTTTAGCGGTTTTCCTTATTTTATGACAAAACAACATAGCCCATGCTCATCTCAAACTTTCTGTTTCTTGGACTTGGAATCAGCTATTTCTCCAAGGACTCTATTCCATTTAGTGGAGGAAGATATTTAGAAGCCAAGATTGTCTGGGTGTTCAGTGTTCTTATTGTTATCATTCTAGAGCAATTATTCATTGTTCTAGTAACTCTCAAGGGACAGAGTTAGGAAAAACATACATACGTGTGTATATACGCATATGTATGTATACATGTATACGCATACACATATATGCTTATATATCTGTATATATACATATATGAACGTTCATGACAATCTCTCTGTTTTTAAATGTCCACAAATTTGTTGTCACTCCTCCCATCAATGGGTAAATTTATGTCCCTTTCCCTTAAATGTGGGTAAACTTGTGTCTCATGTGTCACCAGGGGAATATGGTAGAAATGATGTTACCTGATTTCTGAGGCCAGGTAACGCTATGCAGTTTTCACCTTTATTCATCAGAATACTAGCACAGGAGCCCTAAGCTAGCATACAAGAATTTCACCTACCCTGGGGATTCCAGATGATTCCAGTCCCTGTTGTCAGGTCACCCCCAACCATCAAGTCTTTCTAGCTGAGTCCCCAGACATCACGGAGCAGAGTCAGTGTGTGCCATCTGGTGCTTGTCTGGACTCCTGACCCACAGGATATGCAAACAGAAAAAGTGATTGTTTTATGCAGCAATTTTGGGATGGTTTGTCATACAGCAATAAATAACTGGAACAACTTCCAATTCCAAAACTCAGGGTTCTTTCTAGATTCGCCCCTTTTTATTTTTATAAATCACGTTTCCAACATTGAGAAAACTGGCTTTCATTATTCTCAAAATATTTATTCATTTGCTCAGTTGACTTATTTGCTTAGTATAAGCAATCTCTTAACCACACAGACTTTGTCTTTCTTCTGTCCTCCTTCTGTCCCCTCGGTCCCTGGGCACACCACTGCCTTCCTGCACTCTCCCTCCACACACTCATCAGCACCTCTGGGCAACCAGGTGCACTGGTTCCTCTTGGCCCCTCACCCCCAGCCCCACTCTACTTCCTTGGCTATAGGACATGCTGATGCCTCTGAAGGAAAGGGAAAGGAAGGAGGGAATGGGGAAGGGAAATTCTGTTATTTTCATTTTGTTATAGCTGCAAGGAATCTCAAGGTCCAGATTTAGACCACAGTGGGCAACTGACTGCTATACCAACAGGGATAAAGTGTCTGCTCTGATCCCGTGTAAAAGGACATTTCACCGTAAACCTTATCACAAGTGGGTTTCACTGTGCATTTCTCTAGCTGGGTCCTCCACCCTCTGACCTTTAGCTCCTTGCTTATCCATGGGTCTGCTTTTCATTTTACTTACATGCAGCCCTCTTTGTCTCCCCGGGTTTTCCGTTTGCTCAGTTAGTTTCAAATTGAGGCAGAGAAGGCTGATCAGGAGAGCATAGTGCACTCTCCTTGGATCACCCCCGGAGTACCTGGACTTGGCTCTTGAGGGACTGGGATTGGGATTGCACAACAGTGGGTGGGTGAGAGCCAGAGGAATTCTTTTTATTACGCACAAAATGACCTTGTTTTTACAACCTTAAGAGCAGCTCATGTAATGCATACGCACTTTGAAAAGGAGAGTGTTGTTGATCAGATGCGTGGTCTCTCTTTTTTGTGTCATGGAACTGGGTTTGAATCCTGGTTTGCATTTTACTAGATCAGTAGTCTCAGTTGAATCATTTCCCTCTCTTGATCTCAGGGATTACTTCTGACAAAATAAGGATTCTAATTCTTACCTTAGAGAATTGACACCTAGGAAATTACGGAAGCATTCTTAAGCTTTCTCCTGAGTTTCTTTACCAAGAAGGGATCTTCTTTAAACCGTGTTTTCTCACGCGATCCCTGTAAGGTCTGAGTTGTGTAGACACTCGTTTGTATTCATGCCTAGTTCCCACAGGTTGTTGAGTCTAGAGATAGAGGTTCTATTCCTGATTCTAGCATAAAGTCAACAACTCAGTGTTTGTGTATAAGACTTTTCCCAACTGAGGTCCTCAGTTTCCTGCATTTATATGAAGAGACTGGATTATCTGAGGTTCCTAAATCTAAATTCCCACTAGAAACATCTGGGGAAACTTTCAAAAGTACAGATTTCCTTGGTGTCATCTAGACTTAATTAATCAGAGTATGCACAGTTGGGGCCCGCTTCTCTGTTTTGTCCAAAAGCTCTGATGTGAGTTTTGATTTAGCCAGCCCAGCTGACCCCACTGTATGTTCTGGAGAATGGTCTGAGTGAGAAAATAAGGCATGGTAACCAAGGGCTCCATTTCTGGGGACATATGGACACAGATGCAAATATTAGTCTCCCCTCACCCCATACTTAGCTGGGTGACCTTGGACAAGTCATTTAAACATCTTCCAGCCTTGTCTGGAATACAGAAATCATACTCTCATTCATGTATAACCTCTGCGTACCTCAGAGTCCCCACTACGCGCATGTGCACGCACACATATACACACACATACACAAAATTCATCAAATTGCTTCACACTCTCAAACTGGCCTGTGGAAGTCCAAAGTCCCACCCAAGGTCTGTGGGAATGCCTGGAAGATACTTGGTTTCTCTTATGATCTGATGCTCTACCTAACACCCCTTCCCTTCATTGATTTAGGCACCATATTCTCCAGTTTACAAAGCAGCAGCAACAAGATCAATCATTCGCACCAGTATGCAAGGGTAGTAGATTTTACTGGAGAATTTTGGGGGCTTCCCTGAAAGGCTATACACAGACCTCTGTCATCAGGAGGCTCCCTGCTTCTCTGGCTTTCTCTTTTCTTTTTCTTCCATTCACCCTCTCCATCCTGGAAAGTCCTGGACACCCTAAAAGCAGGGCATGGCCACTTTGCTCAGGTTTTAATATCAAACATGCATATCCAAAGCCATTCAAGGTTTCAAAAGAACAAAGCTCTTTCTATCTGACAGGCTTCCCTCCTTTGACGACAGTTGTGGTTCAGGGATAGCAAGTAAATACTCTTGGTTTGCTCTCTGTCTTTGTTTTGTTCTCATTCCACATGTAAAGTACTTAGTGCAGCTCTGGCATCTGGGGCTTTCTGATCATGTGGGACACAGCTACACAGATGCAGCCCAGCCACGCTCTCCTTCTGAAGATGTTACTCCTTCTATACCCACACGGGCCACTTACATTTCTTCTTATGGGAAACCAGCGTGTATCAACCACTTTCCTCAAATCCAACTTAGTATGTAAATACAGCACAAGCAGAAGAGGGTATCTGAGTACTGGAGCTTCAAAAGTCTCAAGTCTAACTCTAACAATGACTGCTAGCATTAATTGAGTGCCAACCAGGTACTTCCGGTACAATTTCTTTCAACCTTACTAGCATCTTTGTGTTTGTTTCCACAGAAGGAAACTGAGGTTCAGGGAGATTAAGTGGCTGACTTAGGATTTGAATTCAGGGCATGTCTCTACAAAATGCTGGCTTGTTCTGCTGCATCACATTCTTTTATAAATAATTAAGAGAGGGCTAGCCTTTGTTACATTGCAAAGACATTAACTGATCTGTAAGAGGTGTTGATACACAGAGATCTAATAATGAAATAACTGTGATTTAAAAATAGTCTCTTTGTTCTTCAATAAAACTTAAGTGAACTTTATAACTGCATATGGCATGCCCTTGTCAAAAACACGGGCAACTTAAAACAGGAAGAAAAAAAAAAAGATGATTCGATGTTTCCCTATATCTTAATGACTATATAATAGAACTGATGAGCTCTGTGTAGATTTATCAGAAAAACGATGGGGAAAATAGTACCTTGGGTAAAATGTAATTCATTCACATAATTGATGCTTTGTGACTTAAGGAGACAGATATAAATATTTGTGGCAATTTCTATTTTAATAATTCTTAATATGAACACATGAAGATTAGCATTTTACTTAGATTTCTCACTTGTTAATCCAATTTGGAAAAAGAACAGGTAGAGAGGGGAATAGAGTGGATATAATACATGGAAATATCTATCAGAAAGACCCTGGTCATAGATACAACTGACATTTATATATTACTTTATAGTCTATAAAACACACATATACTGTCTCATTCCCTCCTCATAACATGAGGAAAGTCTTATTTATTTGGTGATAGAACTTAGGGAGCTGTGCAGCGTTGCTCAAAATGATGGGAAAGGACAGAATCAGGAATTAAACTGGAGTCTTCTGTCACTGAATTTCATGTTCTTGCCATTTAATCATACTTAGAGGGAAGCAGATAAATAAGTAAGTGTAAGGGTTGCCTATAACCTATATAATTTTTAGTAACCCAAACCTCAGGTTAATCAATAGCAAAAAAAAAAGGAAAGGAAAGAAAAAGTCATAGGAATTATAGTATAATCATTAGTTCAATTACTATTGATTTAGTTCCCACAATGTGCCAGGCAAATGACGTGGGTATCTGAGAATGAACAAGATACGAGCTTGGGGACAAACAGGGAAGGTAGAAATGAAATAAGTATAATTCTGCCCCATTTGAGATCCATTAGGAAGAGTAGACAACAATGTTTAGATTTATGTTGATGTAAGTTTCCCACTGTTTTTATCAACAAATTCCAGGATGATAGGCACACGCAAGAATGGGCTGCCCTGTGCAAGAGCCTGTAGCAATAGACTAGATATCGGTGACATGCGACATTCTTTGAACCTGGGGCTTCTGTGGTCCTTGGGTCTGACAATGTCACCTTCTGTTCAAACACACCAAGCATCGATTTACCCAGGAAGGTCTACCAGAGACTTGTGTAATACAGACACTTGTCACTTGGCTATTTTATTTGTTTATTTTTCAATCAAAGAAAAAGAAGCTTACTACTGAGTCTGCAGCCAACAGTCTCTAGAAACTTAGAGAAATCTAATTTCCCATTTCCCAAAACTTCAACATTTAACACAGATGACGTCTCCTGTGTTCAAGTCTTTCTCTTCATCTGCCTTTTGTTTCTTTAATACATGTTTATGCATACATGTAGCATATGTAAGATATATGTGTGTATAAAGTACGAGAATATAATCAGCACTTTTGAATTCAGCACCCAATTCAAGGACAAGAACATGATCTTGGAATCCCATCCATCAGTGTTTTCCTCCTCATTCCATCCCATGATTCATTGTTTATATGGAGATATTTTTAAGAAGTCAAACAATAGTGTGAGACTTTTATCAAAATAGCAAAAGAGCAATCCTTCACTGCTTCTTACCACCGAGTCCTACTTCCCTGAGACTCACAGTTTCAACACTTTCAAAATATTTATCTGGGTACTTGCTTCCATTTTTCTAAATTATGCAATATATATTTTTAGTCTTAATTCTGGACATGATCCAATGACCGTTAACTGTGTATGATGAAGATTTGGCTGCTGTCTTCCAATGTGCCCCACGGCCCATTCCTTGTACCAACATATAAGCACCCGCATTTTCTTTTCCTTAACTTCTCAAGATAGTTCTATCACATTTTAAATTAAATCAAGGTTTAGTGTTTATATTATTAGACTATGTAAATATTTTCAGAGCTGAGCCATGAAATATAGCATAATTATTTCCTTTCTTTGTATACATTTTCTTTCCCTTAGGTTTAAAACTTGCCTCAACAATCCATTTGTTCAGGGATGTTTTTAGACCTCTAAATATCCACTAGAACAATAAAACTTTTGTAATTTTGGTTAGAAGCAAAAGAAATACATCTATATGTATGTATGTATCATCTATTGTTTACCCTTGGAGACCCCTGTCCTGGAACCCACCATCCTTGGGCTCTAGCCCCAGCTAACCACTCACTGCTCCCCAGGTTTTGCAAACAGCTCTTCCCTTGGATTTCCCTTCATCCTCATCCTGGGGACTCCTTTTGTCTCCTCTCCAGCAGACAAACCTATTTTCTGAATGCCATCCTTCTCTTATTTACAGTTTGGTTCCTTATTTTATTGGAACAAATAAGCTTCCTGTGTCAACTTAATTTTTTGAGTTCCGCGTATCTCAACCTGTCTTTTGCTTTTGCATTTTGCTTTTACATTTGAATAAGAATCTAGATATTCAGTGTTAGAGATTCTTTACAATTTTAAGACCTTGCTCTATTTTCTTCTAGTGTCTGGTATTGTGTTGAGAACTGTGATGGCATTCTGATCCCCAATATTTTGTACATGAACTGTTTTCATCTGCTCCCTAAAAATTCTTATCACCTTCCCAACATCACCAATGTTCAGAATTTTCACTATGGTGAACCTTGATTTGTACTTGTATAATTATTTCATATATGCACACACATGCGCATTCACACACACACAAATGTTCACACACACACACACACACACATACACACATTTCCTCCCTTCCATTATCTCTTGTCTTTCTTTCTGCAACCTCTACTAGCTATTTCCTGGACTTTCTGGTTGATCCTCTAATATTATAGTTTCTTCTCCTATTTTCTCTACTTTCTGGGATATTTTCTCAACATTATTTTTCAATTCAATTTGAAGATATTTTTGAGGGGAAATCATGGTTTTAATTTCCAGTAACTTTTTTCTTTGTTCTCAGATCATTCCTTTTCATAGCACTGCATTCTTGTTTGGGCGATGTAACAATTTATTTTACAATTATTATAAACCTGTGAGTGTAGTTTTACATTTTGGGTTTTGTCTTTAATGTTAGAGCCCGTCCTCAAAGGCCTGGGAATATTTGACTATTTATATTTAGGAATAAAGAATAAAAATCTGCCACCTGAGTGGGGTTTTGAATTATTGGGTTGTCCTCTCTGTATGTTGATTTAATAGTACTCAGTTGTTTCACCGGGATCCTCAAAAGTCATTTCTGTTTCTTCCTCTGGGCCAATCAGAATCACCAGAAGCCCCCATCTCTTGTCTGCATGGTAGTTGGCTAGAGAGGGTAGGGAGTATGTAGTCACCCTTCAGAGTATTTACTCAATTTCCCTATTTTCAAAATGGCATCTCACCCTCTCTTTTTTTTTTTAATTTTTTTATTCTTATGTTAATCCCCATACATTACATCATTAGTTTTAGATGTAGTGTTCCATGATTCATTGTTTGTGCATAACACCCAGTGCTCCATGCAGAATGTGCCCTCCTCAATACCTACCACCAGGCTAACCCATCCTCCCACCCCCTTCCCCTCTAGAACCCTCAGTTTGTTTTTCAGAGTCCATCGTCTCCCATGGTTCGTCTACCCCTCCGATTTCCCCTGCTTCATTCTTCCCCTCCTGCTACCTTCTTCTTCTTTTTTTTTTCTTAACATATATTGCATTATTTGTTTCAGAGGTACAGATCTGAGATTCAACAGTTTTGTACAATTCACAGCACTTACCAGAGCACATACCCTCCCCAGTGTCTATCACCCAGTCACCCCATCCCTCCCACCCCACCCCCCACTCCAGCAACCTTCAGTTTGTTTCCTGCGATTAAGAATTCCTCATATCAGTGAGATCATATGATACATGTCTTTCTCTGTTTGACTTATTTCACTCAACGTAATACCCTCCAGTTCCATCCACGTCATTGCAAATGGCAAGATCTCATTCCTTTTGATGGCTTCATAATATTCCATTGTATATATATACCACATCTTCTTTATCCATTCATCTGTTGATGGACATCTTGGCTCTTTCCACAGTTTGGCTATTGTGGACATTGCTGCTATAAACATCGGGGTGCACGTACCCTTTCAGAACCCTACTTGTGTATCTTTGGAGTAAATACCCAGTAGTGCAATTGCTGGATCATATAGTAGCTCTATTTTCAACTTTTTGAGGAACCTCCACACTGTTTTCCAGAGTGGCTGCACCAGCTTGCATTCCCACCAACAGTGTAGGAGGGTTCCCCTTTCTCCGCATCCCCGCCAACATCTGTCGTTTCCTGACTTGTTAATTTTAGCCATTCTGACTGGTGGGCATCTCACCCTCTCTTGACTGGCCTTTCTACTTTAAAGCATCCCTAATTCTACTTTCCCATACAACAAAATACTTGCCTTTTGCTACGATCCTGAAGGAACAGTTCCTGGGCGGCACAGGGCACAGGAGAGCCTCTGGGGATCTAACTCCTTCAGATTCTTGATCAGTCTGTGCTTTGGCCTTATACCTTTCAATATATCTAGCAACTCTAATTTTTGAGCTTTTCTGGGGTTCTATGATGCAAATAAGCTTTTTTTTTTTTAATTAGGATCCCTTTTGAAAGACACTTGGGTTTCAGGATTTTCCAGGCTGTTACGTCAGTTACAACTTACTCATCTGCTTTCCATCTTTCAAAAATTTTTAATGCCCCTTTTCCAGGTCATTTTGTCTCTGGTTTTCTTTATCATGAATTTATACATTTTAGTTTCATTATCATCATTTTCATGGTGATTCGAAAGGAAATATAGGAAAACATGTATGTTAGATTACCATTTTAACTGAAATTCTTCTGTCCTATATTCACATAATATGAATTTGTATAATGCAAATTATATGAATACAGGCTATTTAAATAATATGATTATAGACTAAGATAATATAAATGGATTATCTCCATATCTCCAGGATTGCAGAATATAATAGAAATCCTGGAACCCATCCCTTTGCTATTATTTCTCATGGGAACTACTCTATACAGGAATTTTTAGGTTTCGTGCACTTTTTCAAAAACCTGTAACTCAAGCATCTTGAAGAAGAAGCATGTGATTTTACAAAAATCCTTGTGAATACCATGCCAGTGGAAGTTCAGGGATATATGAGAATACATGGAAAGGGAACCTTAGGAACTGGAAGGGGGAGGCTTCCTGAGGAAATGACTTTTAGATGAGACATGGAGGATGAGTAAGAATTGGTCAGGATAACTGAAGCGTGTGTGTGTGTGAGTCTGTGTGTGTGTGTGTGTGCATGAACAGGCATGTGTTTACTGGAGGTGTATTGCAGAGAGAACTGGGGAATAAAAGTGCTTCAGCCAAAGGCCTACATACTTTGAATAACTTTGAGATGTTAAAGATGGATGGAGAACAGAAAGAAACCATGAGCAGATCTTTAAAAGGAAGACTGAAAAAATCAGATATTAACTTAAGAAATATATTTTTTGTCTAGAGTAAAGAATGGTCTATACAGGGACAAGAGTAGACACTGCGAGTTCAGATAGGAGGATGCTATTGATAGCCAAGCAGGAAAAGATTGGATCATAGCATGCTTACGGTGTTTTAGAGAAAAATCAGTGGATCATAAAAACATTAGGTAGATGAAATCAAGTGACTTGATGATGGATTAGGCTTGAGATAAGACAGTGAGGAAAGTTGGGGATTACTATTCATTCATCCATTCACCCACCCACTCATTTGGTTTAGGAACCTGAGTGAAATTTACTCTCAAAACAGAACATGGCTGGTAAAGTATATTGAGAGTAGGAGATTTTTAGCAATTCTGCTTTTGAGATATTGCAGGTCATTCAAGGTGAAATTTCATATAGGAAATTGGATGCATTCAAGTCATGGGTTCTTCTGGACCGCATATAGATGTGGAATAATGAGCATAAAGGCTATAAGTGAATGCATGACAGTAGATGAGATCACTCAAGAAGAGCCTGCCCATTGAGAAATATGAGCCTGGAATTCATCTCTGAGGAGAACTAGCATTTAGAGGACAGGCAGAGGAAGAGAAGCCTCCATAGGAATTTGAGACCAAGTCACTAGAGAAGTGGAGGGAAAGCAAGTCAAGTGAGTTATCAATGAAGCAAAGGGAACAACATGTCTCAGGAAGAAATGAATGGCTAATTAAATAAAGAATTGAAAGGTGCTCCAACACGCAGCCACAAGGAGGTCACTGAGGATCTTGTTGAAAGACCTTCAGTGGCAGCATAGGAGAAGCCTAATTGGAGAGGTTTGAAAAGTGGCTGAGAAGTGAAGATATGTAGACAGCTAGTGTAGACAAGATTTTCAAAATGTTAGGCTAAAAAGGAGAGGGAAGAGAGAATTGGAAGAGAAACAGGGAGGAAAGAGGGAGGAGGAAGGATTATTATAGATAGCTAGTTTAAAGGGTGAGAAGTAAACATGTTAAAAAATGGAATAATCCAGTGGGAGGGAAGAAGCAGGGAATGAGACGGGGGTATGGATAAAGGGAGGAATGTGACAAGTCAAGAAAGGATTGGGGTATGTGGCACAGATGTAGAGACTTGTTTGTTCTTTCTCTTTCTTTCTTTCGTTCGTTCTTTCTTTCTCTTTCTTTCTTTCTTTCTTTCTTTCTTCCTTTCCTTTCTTTCCTTTCTTTTCTTCCTTCCTTCCTTCCTTCCTTCCTGGCTTTCTCGCTTTCTTTTTAAATTTTATTTATTTATTTGAAAGAGAGAGGCTGGGGGCAAAGGAAGAGGGAGAGAAAAACTCAAGCAGACTTCATCCTGAGCACAGAGCCTGAGGCAGGGCTCAATCTCAAAACCTTGAGATCATGACCTGAGCCAAAACCAAGAGTCAGACACTTAACTGACTGTACGACCCAGGTGCCTCCTCCCCCTCCTTTTTTTTTAGATAAACAGAGAAGGTGTGAGGATGGGTCACATAAAACTAAATTTATAGGTCAGGTTGTAGGCAGTTGAGGATGTTTATTTCTTTTCTTTTCTTTTTTTTTAAGATTTTTTATTCTTTATTTGACAGAGAGAAAGAGAGAGAGAGCACAAACAAGGGGAGCGGCAGGCAGAGGGAGAAACAGGCTCCCGGTGGAGCAGGGAGCCTGACACGGGGCTCGATCCCAGGACCCCAGGATCATGACCTGAGCCGAAGGCAGACGCTTAACCGTCAGAGCCACCCAGGTGCCTGGAGGATGTTTATTTCTAATGTTTTTATATAGTTGGTTAAAAGGAAGTGAAATAATTTTCTGTGAGTGGGGCGATAGAGAAAATGCAGAAATTTGGAATAGTTGTTGAAATAGTGGGAAAAAGTAAAGTGAATTAAATAATATAATTGGGATGCCTGGCTGGTTCAGTTGGTGGAGCATGCGACTCTTGATCTCAGGGTCATGAGTTGCTGCAGCATATTGGGTATATAGAGATTACCTAAAAATAAAATCTTAAAAAAAAAAGAAAAAATATATAACAGAAATTGCTTTAAAGAGTGAAGGGTTAAGACTGATGATCATCATTTTATAATCACATCAGATCACAGGTCTGATGTTGTAGAAGAATGCCAGCCCGGGGACAGAAAGATCTGGATTTGCATTCTGCTCAATAGTGTGACAGTAAGGAAATGAATTCAAATTTTTTGAATTTCCAGTTTGTCATATGTACAATGTGGTAATCTTATCTACTTTGCAGAATTGGGCATTGGCAGCCCTTGACACATGGTAGCTATTATTTTTATTAATACATTTTTCATTTTGATAAATATCCAAGATGTAGGTAAACTTGTTCTCAGTTTAAAAAAAATATATTCTCCAAAAATCACCAAAGACAGTTACTCCTTTCTTTTTTTTTTTTAAGATTTTATTTATTTATCTGAGACAGAGCAAGTGCAAAAACGGGGTGGAGGGGCAGAGGGAGAAGCAGACTCCCCACTGAGCAGGGAGCCCAATGATGCGGGGCTCAATCCCAGGATCTTGAGATCATTACCTGAGCTGAAGGCAGACACTTAACTGACTGAGCCACCCAGGCCCCTCTACTCCTTTCTATATAATTAAAAAAAGTATTTCTGTTAGTTTATTTCATTGTGTGTTCTTCAGAGACATTAATTCCTTACGATGTTGCTAGTTACCCAAACAGTTTTAGTGGTCAAATATGTTTAAGAAATATTTCTTTACATTACAGTAAAGAATTGGGTTTCTTTACTACAAGACTTATCAGTGTCTTTAATATACCCATGTGCATTATGAATTTTCATAAAAAAACATATAACATGTGACAGTACCCAAGGTTTTCAGATCAAGATTTTCTTGGGATAACCAAGGGACTAATATTCTGTAGAAATTGTCAGTAAATATTCCTACTGATCCAGAGATCTCTTTCATGAGGATAGCAAAGATTATTGTAAAATGCAATAAATTACCCCTGTGTTCATTGCATCATTATTTACAATGGCCAAGATATGGAAACATCTGAAGTGTCTGCTGATGAATGAATGGATAAAGAAAATGTAGTATACATACAATGGAACATCATGTAGCCATAAAAAGAAGGAACTCCTAATATTTGTGGCAATATGGATGAAGCGGTAGGACATTATGCTAAGTTTAATAAGCCAAACACAGAAAGACAAATACTTTATGATCTCACTTATATGTAGACTCTTAAAAAAAAAATTGAACTCCTACAAACAGAGAATAGAATGGTAACTGCCAGGGGTTTCAGGGTTGGGAGAATGGAGAAATACTACTCAAAAGGAGCAGACTTTCACTTATACAATTGATAAATTCTGGGAATTTAATGTACATTATAGTAACTATTGTTAATAACACTGAATGGTGTACTTGAAATTTGCCAAGAAAGTAGATTTTAAGCATTCTCATCGTATCAATAAACAAATAAATAAAAGTAACTATGTGAGGTTATGGATATGTTCATTAGCTTGGTTGTGATAATCATTTCAGAATGTATAGGTATACCAAACATGTTCACCTTAAATATATATAATTTTTATTTGTCAGTTATACCTCAATACAGCTGGGAAAAAATAAGTGGTAGCGTGCTATGGCTCTCTTACCATTGAGAATCCCTGGTGTGAATCATTAATTCTTCATTTGTTTATACACATGCTGATTCTTTCACATTTCTTTGGCGCATGCATTCAGCGGTATACCAAAGCTGGCTTGTATTGCCCCACAAGAGACCACTGTTAAGTTTTCAGGAATTTTGCGAGTCAGTTGACGTCATGTTAATAGCTTGAAAATGACCATGGTGGGAGCATTCACACCACAGAAATTGGCAAACATGACAAATCTGAGCTTCCTTTTTTGGAGAGGCAGTTGTTGAACATTTACCAGCACACCACTGAAATCTTGAGACAGTACAAGATTAAGGTAAATTTCACATGTTTTCTGCACTCAAGGGTCTTCTTTTCTTTTGAGGAAAAAATAAGAAATGGACCCAAACGAATACCAAACAGAATGGAAAGGGGTTCTTAATAATTACAACAAATACTATCTATCGAAGATTTGCTGTGTGTTGGGCACTGTTCTTAGAGCTCCTTATGTACTACTGACCAAATGCTTAAAAATAACGCCATGAAACAGATGATATTATCCTTATGTATACAACAAAGAAGGAGACACAGACAGCATAATTTTTTAAAGAAATTATGTGATTAGTAGGTGGCAGCGTCAGAATTGTAACTCAGGGTGTCAGAGTTTGGCACCCCAGCTGTGGGCACACGCCTTATCACATCTTCCATGCATTAAAAGATGGTCAGCTACAGCTGTATGTTTGTTCTGATACGGGAAAAAGAGGAGACAGAGCTGAGGAAAATGGCAAACTTTTGCAAATACTTCATTTATGCTTCCAGTGAGTAGACATGGCCCACTCCCCCTACCTGCATGCTCCACGCAAGCACGAAGGAGTGAGCTGAGGTGAACCATGTCATCAGAGGCCTCAGCTCCAATTGTCCTTCTCTCTGGCATGGAGCCAGATCCCCTGCTTCAGTCTGTGTCGTTTTTCTCTGAGGTATGCACAAAGTAGAGGTTATTCATGTCACATCTGTTCCTGCTTTGTGGGTCCATTGGAAAAAAAAAAAAAGGCACTGACTTTATTTTCCAAGAGAGACCCTTTAAGAAGGGCCGGATGCAGAGTGGCCAGGAGGAAAACCTGTGTACGTCCTTAAAAGTGATTCTTTCAGCTTCAGCATTCATAAAGCATATCTTGGCATATGTGTTCAGACTCTAATGATTCCCCCCGACCCTTGCTCAAGTTTAGGATTTCACAAACGTCACAATGCTAAATTCCTTCTCTGCAAAGGAAATTGGACGTCTATGTCTATATTATACACCTGTATGCAAAATCTTCACAGATAGGATTGGCTTTTCTATGGTTTTTCACCAGAACAGCTTCCAGCTTTAAAGCAGCCTTCTATGTTGGGTCCTGGTTTTTCTAACTCAAAGGCTTTCTTCTGCTAAGGGCCTTTGTTTGAAATAGTGTTTTTAGGGAGCCGTATTTCTAAGATTCTCCCATATCTTATGTGTTCTCTATTTAAAATATTCATGGTACACAGCTGGATATGGGTATAGCCAAATTCTAGGTCTACATGTCGATTCATATTTGAAAGTAAACTGAAAAAAAATGTGGACAATTTTCAGGTCAACGTGCACACGACTTCTTGAAATGGGGCACAATGTCTGGCTATAGGGCTGATTTCAGAAAACCTGGATATTCTTTTCCTCTTCTCTTATGGCAATTTAGTAGTAATTCGGTTACTAAGTAGATATGCAAAAGCCTCATGGGTGTATAGAGCAAGGTTCTTTATCTTTAGGGGACAGAGGAGCCACTGAACTAAGCTACAGAGTGTTACACTGTGGTCTATGTTTTCAGGAGGCTCCCTCTGATAACTGTAGAGAATGCATTAGGTGGGTAGACCCTGAAAGGAGAGATCAGAGAAAGGCTGAGGAAACAGGACATTATTCACACTTGTCACCAAATTTGTTAGGAGTGAGAAGAGGTCTTCCTTGTGGTGAATCTTGACTGCTCTATTTGAAACAAGCTCTTGACTCTGAGCATATGATGCGGGGTTGTAACATTCCTACCTCCCTGCCCTGGGTAGCTAATTCTCTTCGTATGCACTTATGTCCTGTCTCTCCAACTGTATACCTAAAGTTCTTTGTGGTTACGAAATATGCTTTGCAATTATACATGTCCTCCTGTTTAGGCCAATGCTTTCCTCTCAGTAAGTAGTTTTTTTAAAATTTTTATTTATTTTTGACAAATAAAAATAGCCTATATTTCAGATGCACGGTGATGTTTTAATATATGTATATATTGTGAAATGATAACCACAATCAAATTAACATATCCATCATTTTCCATAGCTACCATTTTATTTTTGGGATGAGAACATTTGAGATTTACTTTCTTAGCAAATGTCAGGTGTACATTGTTACTAGCTCTTGTCACCACGCTGTTCATTAGGTCTATAGAATTGATTCATCTTATGATTGGAAGTTTGTACCCTGTTCATTATCTCCCCTTTTCTCTTACCTCCCAGCCTCTGGTAGCCACCATTCTACTCTCTGTTATTATGAGTTCAACTTGGGTTTTTTTCTACTTTTGTTTTTTTTAGATTGTACATATAAGTGAGATCAGTATTATTTGATTACACTGTTGCTCATAATTGTCTCTCTCTTTTTCCTTCTCTCCTCCTACCCCCTTTCCTCACTCTTTGAACAATCTACATGGGCCATCCTTGACAATTTGATATGCTGGATACATTGCAGTTCTATATGTCCATTTATTCCTTGAGACAGATCTACACATTGGAGACAAAATACCTGAGTTTCTATTTCCACCTCTGCAACCTCTCTTTTTTTTTTTTTTTTTTTTTTTAAAGATTTTATTTATTTATTTGAGACAGAGAGAATGAGAGAGAGAGAGCACATGAGAGGGGGGAGGGCCAGAGGGAGAAGCAGACTCCCTGCCGAGCAGGGAGCCCGATGCGGGACTCGATCCAGGGACTCCAGGATCATGACCTGAGCCGAAGGCAGTCGCTTAACCAACTGAGCCACCCAGGCGCCCTCTGCAACCTCTCTTGTATGACTCATGGCAAATGACTCATGGCAGATCACCAACCAATCTGTGCCTCAGCTTTCTTGTCTGTGAAATATAATTATTAAATTAAATATATGCTAAGGGCTTAGGAGAGTGCCTGGCATGTATTAGGCATTTAATACATATAACTTCATTTTCCCTCCCAAATTTTTGTACCACTTTTTGGTCTGTCTAGCTACCTCATTGCCCTTTGTCTTTTGGCAGATTTCATCTTGCTTTCTTATAAGGAAACAAAAATAAATTAATACAGAGCAATTGTAATTTCATTTAAAAAAAAGACACGCTTGGTTGGGAAAAAATGACATTTTGTTGTTTTGTACCACCTGACTATGACAGGTGATTAAAATACACCTGTCATAGTGTATTTTGGGGCGCCCGGGTGGCTCAGGCGTTAAGCGTCTGCCTTCAGCTCAGGTCATGATCCTAGGGTCCTGGGATCGAGCCCCGCATTGGGCTTGCTGCTCGGCAGGAAGCCTGCTTCTCCCTCTCCCGCTCCCCCCGCTTGTGTTCCCTCTCTCACTGTGTCTCTCTGTCAAATAAATAAATAGAATCTTTAAAAAAATAAAATAAAATACAGTGCCCTGTCTTCATTTAATGGGCCAGTTACTTGGACATGTTTATGTCCCGCAGCAATTCATTTGAAAACAAATGGATCTTCACTAAGTGCGATATGGTTTACCAAAAGAAGGGGACAATTGGAAAGAGAGTTATGGAGTGCCATTCATTATGTATTCCTCACTCAGAGTTACCCAGAGAGTGTCTGTATGGCTTTATTTATTGAACACCCATTTACTGAATGCCTTCAAGGCTCCAGACCTGGCAGGAGGTGCTGTAGGTGGACTTTAAGGTGAAAGACAGTGTCTTTGATCCAAAGGCATCCATCAAGTAAGAAGACAGACATGCTAAAGCTAAATGATGTTGCACTTGGAAGGGTTTTCTGCTGTGAAGGCAGGATGCTTTGGGAACACAGGGAAGGAAACAAGATGCAGAGGAGGCTTCCCAGTGGGTGCGATGAACATATGAATGGAAGCAATGAAAACTTGTGCAGAGTCAGTGCCGCAAGAACCCTTACAGGCTGTCTGGCCCAAGACCTCCCACTAGAAACCAGGACACTAAAGGCTAGAGAAACATCTGAGCTCAAGTAGCACACTCCAGGAAGCTGAAATGAGAATCTTTTCAGTTTGCATATGGGTCTGTGGGATATGGGCAGATGTGGCAGAATGGGTTCTCTGGGAACAGACACTGGAATGCAGTTTAGAAGGCAAGATGTTTATTAGGGATCAATCTATATGAGAGGTGGAGAGCAGGTGTGGAATCGATAGAGGGAGAAGCACAGCCAGCAGGCCTGACCCAGGCTCAGCCTGTCCAGAGAAGAGCTTGTCAGAGTGTCCCACGTTAGGTACAAATGGCTGAGACTTTATACCCCTCTCTCAGTCTCTGGAGGCAGACTTCCCCAGCAGGGTGTGAGCTCCATGAGGCAGTTCTCTGCAGCTGGGGTGGGCCCTGAGTTGCTGGCAGTTGGAAGCTCTCTGGTGACAGCATTCCTGGTACATGGGTAGCATGCTCTTCCTCAAAAGGGATCTGGGTGGTATATGTCTGTACCTATCGGAACAGAACTGGATTCAACTAGTATTTATTGAAAACTTACTATGTGCCGGGACAATTTTACATACATGATCTCATTTGATCCCCCCAGCCAGCCTTGAAAGAAAGTGTTCTTATGCTATCTTTAAGTTAACAAATTTATGGGCCAGTTGCTTCAGAGCCGTGAAAATGTCAGTGGCAAAACCACCTTTCAGGTGAGCATCCCAAGGGGTCTGAGAGCATTTACTAGCATCATTTGTATCTGAGATGAGCAGCAGACACTGCAACAACCATTTGTCTCAGGAGGAAGCACAGACAGAGTCAGGCTATGGTTTTGTTTAAGGCAAACTGAAATCTCAGTTGCAAGGGCCAATGTCTGAGTCCACTTCCTCCCCTGAGGAATTTACAGAGATCACTTTTTATCTTGCAAACGCAGGCTCCAGCTTTGGGAAGAGACCCCTCAAATTGGCCACCCCAAACCCTTCATCCAAATCAGGAATCTCATCTACAGTGCTATAGACAGATTGCTTGAATATTTCTAATGACTGGACACTCACAACCTCACAATGAAGCACTCCCTGATTGGAGTTCTGCTCCCCACCTGGGAAAAAAGCAACCTCCCTTCCCTGTGGCTGTCTTTTCAGATAAGTGAGAGCAGCTTTCATGCAAACTGCTCCTCTTTCCCCCAAATCGCTAACCCTGGCTATGGCACTATGAGCTTGGTTGGCATACCCCACCTCTCAGGTTTCCTTCCTCATTCATGCAGTGGAGTTAAGTACATCCACTTAGTGGGATTGTGAAGCTTAAGTGAAACACTGTATTTCCTCAGTAAGCACTCAATAAACAGCAATCATTATGGTCCATGCCACTGGTCTTACATTTATTCTCATGGTAATTCTCATGGTGAACGAACTAGAGGGCACTTTAGTTTATATGGACACAATATTCCAGTTACAAAGATCATGAATGTACATAAATTTATTTTGTTTATGTTTTTCCCCCCAAATGGAATGTGTGGTGGATCCAGTGAGGGTGCCCCGGTCTCTGTGCACATCAGATTGCTTATGGGGTACAGGAACCCCCTGTACCCTATGGCTTTCTACTGGGCATGTTTAAATATGCTAGATACTTTGAATTCATATCCCCATATTGTATGGAAGTAAAGTGATAGCCTCATCCCAAATCACGCACATAGAGCCAATACTTGAATTTAAGCATCCTCTTTCTTATGTCCCAGAGGCACTGCATCATGTACGGGTTGTGGCCTTCTTGGAAAATCTCATGGATTGTCTCCCTAGAGGGAGGGAGACTTCTAATACACACACACACGCACACACATTTTTGTTTAATTTCAGGAGGCATATAATGCCCTAAAATGAGAACTCCCCACTTAAATACACTTTGGTTAATAGTCTCCGTAATTCAGAAATCAAGCTGGTAGGGAATAATTTTGTGATCTCCTGAGTACAAAGAATAGAACTGGCAGAGAAATACTAAATGGGTAGTGGATCCATTGTAAGAGAATCAGTGAAACTTACATGAAAATTTCACATCCCTTCTATATTAGGAGAGGCTAATGTTCTTGGAATAAAGAATGAAATCACAGGCACTCAGAACAGAGCTCCTAATTTTAAAGCTAATGCATGTTCTATTAGCTGCATATGTCAGAATGCTCTGATTCATAATTCCATGAGGCCCAGAGCTATCTGTCCCAGGGGACAACAGAAATAGAAAGGAGAAAAAAAAAATCAGATGTTTGTTATGTCTTTGGCCAGGCCCAGACACATGGCAATGTTTGTTTGTTTCGTATGACTCTGTTCTTTTAGTCATCTCCTCTCCATGCAAACCTGCTGTTATTACCTAGATTCGAGGCATCTCTTTTCCCTCTCTCTTAAACTATTATAAGAACTTCTCAATTCTAGTTGTCTCTCTGCCTCCCTGCCTCTAGATCTCCCTACTTTCTTTTATATCCTCCATATGAATCTTGCCCAAATTCAGGGCTTCTGCCATAGGTTGCACATGCAGAACTGGTTAAAAGTACAGAGTACTGAGCCACACCATCAAAAACTGAGGTTAGCATAAGGTTTGACTTTGAGCCCAGGCATCTGCATTTATAATCAGTGACCTTATTGATTCTGTGGCTCAGTCATGTTTGAGAACTTTCTCTAAGACATACCAGTCACCACCTTTCTACAGTTCTCCAACCTAGAGTATGCTGGCTAGTTGTTCATGGTAGCTCTTTAGCACCATAGCACTCAACACAACTGTCTAGTCTTCCATGACCTTCCACAAGAAGTCCTACCACAGCCAGCACATTTCATTTCTGAGGTATTTTCCTGAAGATTTATGACTTCCTGAGGGAGAGCAATGTAGTATAGCAACAACATTGCACTTGAAAGAAGCCCGTTACACAGGTCTCCTCTCCCAAGGATCTCCTCCTCACCTTCAGCCCGTCTAGGTCACTCCCATCTCTCGATGCCGACTCTTCCTCCGCAGTGCCAGTTTTTGCTCTGGTCTTCCTCTCACCTTAATTATGCAGAGGGGCCCTTTCTTCCTCATGATACCTGGCCGGGAACCAGGGCTGACTTCTGCTATAAAGGACATCTTTTAAAAAGAAAGCTCTCTCTCTCCAAAGCGATTCATATATCAATTGCCAAGAGGGTATATCTCTTTCCAACTCATTACAAGACTATTACCTTGTATAGAACTCTTACGAGTTCTATCCCTCACCTGCCTCCCACCTTCCATGGCCCCACCATAACCTAAAGGATTGATTCTCACCTATAGCTGCATGTGACATTTATCTGTGGAGTTAAAAAATATATATGAAGGGGCGCCTGGGTGGCTCAGTCAATAGACTTGATTTTGGCTCAGGTCGTGATCTTGGGGTCCTGGGATTGAGCCCTGCATCCAGCTCCACGTTCAGCACAAGAGTCTGGCTGGGGATTCTCTCTCTCCCTCTGCCCCTCGCCCACCACTCTCCTCGAGCGTATGTGCACACACACTCTCTCTTGCTCTCAAATAAATAAGTAAAATAAGTAAATAGCTAAAAAAATATATGGGTACCTTCCTCAGAAAATTATTTCATGGTCTGCATCAGAGCCCAGGACCCGCAACACAGATATTTTTTAAATGTTTCTCAGGTGATTTCCAGTGTATAGCCAGGGTTCAGAGCTACTAATTTTAAAACACTCCAGACTCCTACACCTGGCCCTGGTTCCCTTTCATAATTCAGACTTAATTACTAACTTAATTTAAGTTAATTAACTTAAGTAACTTAATTACTAAACGTCATTTCCAGTTTTATGCCCCTCTCATAGCCATCACATTCTACGTACCAGTCATAACTCTGGGAGGTCTCCAACATGAAAAACAACATGGATCCTTCAAGTATGGATGAAAACGCCACATCTTCCATCAATCAAGCAACTCCCCTTCTGAACTCCCCAGCCCTTTCCTTTCATCTATGCCTCACTCATCACAACACGGCCGTTCTCTCTCACATTAGAGTTTTCATATTCCTGTACCTTCCTCTCCATTAGCCCATCAACATTCTTTATTATAAGGCATTAAAATTAGCATTTGTTCTATTTTAGTTGCTATATTAATACAACCTGTATTTGATGAATAGTCTTATTAATGGAAAATTTAAACATCCATCACACTACATTTATAACACTTAAGCTTCCCATGCCTTACAGGAGACAGCAAAATTAGGTGTAAAAATGGTAAAACCAAAAATAGGTGATTTCAAAATTGACAGAGATCTTTACATGCTAGAGCTGAAAGGACCTGAGAGATCACTTCTACCACCTTATCATACAGATCAATACAAAAAAGACCAAAGAGAGGAAGGAATTGACTAAGCTCATATAGGCAGTTCTTAGAGAGCTGGGATGAGGCTCCAGATGACCCTGATAAGCACTCCCATTGCTCTCTCTACTCTACCAGGCCAAATAATTCACATGTAAAGCATCCACAGACATAGTTATTTTATAGCCCAAGAAAGTTTACTCTGAAAGCAATTAGATGGCATTTTACTGTGCCATACATGGCTGGGGAAAAAGTAGATTTTGAGGAAAAGAGGTATAGGTTTTTTGTCCCTATTATAACCATCACCAAACATCCCAATGCACTTTGTATGAAACCCTGCCATGGATAAAGCTCGATTCATCACAAACACATCTGAATGCCTCAAGTAAACATGAGTCAAAGCTCCAACTTAACCTGAGGCTTTGAAATCTTTCCTTAGAATCCAGATGGGTTTTCATATGTAGTGATCCAAGAACATGATTTAGCATAAAGAAAATAAGACTAATTAGGGCCTTCTACATTCCAAGCATGATGCTAGATGCTTTAAGGAAAACTGAGATGTCTATGTCATGGTGAGTGCCATCTTGAAACTTCCAATCTAGTTTGGGAAAGATCAACACAAATATCCAATTGCTTCAAACTCAAGCCAATAAGAATAAATAAATCATGTACGGATGTATGGTGCAGAAACACATTCGCTATTTAAAACCAAATTGCCTTCTCAGGAAAGTAGGGCCTGCCAAGTGAGAAACATTTTAGTTGTTCAGAGCATCTTATTGGGCTTGTCATCCTAAGAAAGTCTGGAACTGAGTTCAGGGATAGGAACTAGAAAAGACCCAATTCACGCAATCTTCCTTGAGAGCAACATTCTTATCCAAAGCTCTTTACAAGTCCTCCTTTTTAGGAGTTTTATCAGACGTCATACAACCTGCTTTTCCATGCTTTAGGTATTTAATCATCATATGAACCAAGAAGAGCAAAATGGAACCATCAATTCAGTCCTTAAACAAACAATAACATTTGAGATGAGGTTGGCTGTATATTATGGATTCCAGGCACCACGTTATTGCTTGACTTGTCCTTTACCTTGAGGGTTTTCCAGGTATACTAACAAAGTCTCTTGCCAAGGAAGGGCTTTCTTCCTTGCATGCTATTGTCCTTTTCGATGCTTGTTGGGCTTATGATGCATTATCTGTTATGATCTCTCAATAAAAGCTTCTGCCTCATATACTGGGCTTCAGTCACGGCTGAAAGCACGATGGAAATTGTTTTTTTTTTTTCTCCCATTATCATTTATCTTTTCCTTTACTGCCCTAAAGAGGTGCTAACATGACTCTTAGCAACGAAGGGCAGTTTTTCTTATCGTGGCCTGGGTTTTAGCATGCTAATGTAAGATATCAGGGTGATGCTAAATTATTCCATTTGTTTAAAAACTGACACATAAAAGGTATTTCACATGGCAGCACCAACCAAATCATATCTGACCTGCCCCACTGGTGACATTTATGGAGAAACAGGGCTATTGTTGGCTGGTTGCAGAGAGGAAAGTGTCTTTGTCATATAATTGATATTCCCAAATCCTATAAACATCATGCTCTCTTGAGAGCTATATTTTAGAGTCTGGTGAGCTCATGTTTTGTTCACAAATGTTAGGGACTTTGCAGGGGGATTTGGAGTTCTGGATTCTTCTGGCTTCTGAATACCAAATACTCAGGACTGGATGCTTGATTTTCTGTGTCTCTGTGAATATAACCTCAAATGCCAAGATTTGAATCAGATATATCAGAAGGGTAGTTTTGAGGGGCGACTGGGGGGTCAGTCAGTTAAGCATCTGACTCTTGGTTTCAGCTCAGGTCATGATCTCAGGGTCCTGGGATTGCGCCCTGCATCAGACTCTGTGCTCAGTGGGGAGTCTGCTTGGGATTCTCTCACTCCTCCTTCTGCCCCTCCCCCCCTCAAATAAATAAGTTAATAAAATCTTTTTTTAAAAAAAAGAGGAGGGTAGTTTTGACTCCTGAAATGATACAGAACAGTGATTCACAATACCTAGTGTGCATAAAAATCGCCCAAAGAGCTTACTGAAACAGATTCCTGGACCTCTAACCAATAAGAGTCTGACTCAGTGGGCCTAGGGTAGGGCCTGAGAGTTTGTTTTACTCAGAAGCCTCTAGGTGATGCAAGTATGCTGGTCCACATATTCAAATAAGGGCATAGGCTAAGTTAGGTGACAAAATATAAGATGACCCTTCTTTCAGATGCACACTGTTTATTTTTTATAATTTCCACCACAGCTAGAACCCTTTTGCAAGGTTTGCCATTTTTCAGTTGCTCAAACTAATCAGGTATCCTGAAGCCTCTAGTGTTTTGCACCTGTTTTATCTGTCTGGAACCTCTTTCATTATCTGTTGGTGTGGCTCATTTTTCAAGCCTCAGTTTAAAGGACATTTCCTTTGAGAAGACTTTCCTCACTTCTTTATATTGCTGAGTCCCCTCTACTTCTGTGTTTCCATAGCATCCTGGACTTTCTCTATTTTTCAGCACGCTTTCATATTGTTTATTTAATGGTATGTCTAACCACCTAGATTGTAATCTTCATGAAGTTCTAGACTTTTTCCAATAAGCTCACTATTAATGTCTTCAAAACCAACCAATAGGATTAGCACATGGTAGCTGTAATATAACTCTTTGTTAATTTCACAAAAGGGCTCAAACTCCCATTTTAAGGGATAGGAGAAGAACTGATGAAGTTCTGGAAAAGAATAGAACACTTCAGGACAGAGCCGCACAATGCTTCAGAAATTATCTAATTTGGTTGATTCATTGTATTGGTAGGGAACTAAATCCCAGAGAAGAAAATAGGATGGGTCTAATATGTTCCAACTAGTGCTCACTCTATTCTTATCTCTTCTCCCTAGCCCCAACTTTATGAAATTTGAACATACCTAAAGAGACGACAAGAATTCTATGTCCAAACAGAATCTGAGTTAAATCCAGGTGACATAGAGGCTACTTAACACCTGTTTTCTCTAGGCTTCATCCCAAAAGAGTATGAAGGGAGGGCACGTTGCTATTATTACCTGAAATTGGCTAGCTCATTGCTCCTTCTGACATAGCTGACCTCAGTTCACCTCCCTCCCACAAATCCCTATGTTATTTCTGAGTGTCCTAGTTTGAGTGCTCTGAAAAGCAGACTCTCATTCAAGATTTGCATGCAGGTGGTTTATTGGAGAGTGCTCTCCGAAACACCTGTAAAGGAGTGAGGGGAGCAGGATTGGATAGAGAAAAGTCAAACTGTAACTTGGTAACATATGAGAAGAACTAGAACTCATTTCTCTACAAGTTGTCAGAAACAGAAGGGCAAATCATTTCCCTTGATATGGTCCTCTATTTTTTATTATCTAACCAAATGTTCACAAGATAGACCCAAAGGATGCTGCTTCAGAATAGGTTCCTACAATTAGTGAGATTCTGGGAATGAAGATGCCAGGGCTAAAATATATTGAATATTATGTTATAGATTATACATGCATTCTTATTTATTTATCACCATAGTTTTATGGGGTTGATTTTACCAGCTAGATAAGAGATAACTACCTCTTACCAGCTAAGTAAAAAAAAAAAAAAAATGAGATTGAAAATGACCAAGAATTTTTCAAGAATCTTACACATCTACCAAATGGAGTAGCTAAAAATTGAACCTAGATTTGTCTAATTGCATAAAAGCTCATGATTGTAACTGGACTCAGTGGCTAGAATTGTGAGGAGACTTGAAACCAGTGCTATATGAGAAGCAATAAAAGAACTGATGAATATTTAACAAGGAGAGGTTCTAGCTTATGAGAGAAGGGGAGAAATGATTAGCATTTTCAAGTCTTTGCAAGGTTATCATCTTTATAGAGAGAAGATCTGTATTGAGGGAGATTAGGACTGAATCAAGGCATTTGGGGCTGAATACCTCAGAGATATTGGAAGTTCAGTTGCAGTCCATTGCAGTGAAGCAAATATCATCAAAAAAAATGTACATGCCTTAATTTAAAAATACTTTATTACTTAAAAATGCTATCATCTGAAGTTTCAGGAAGTCATAATCACTGATAACAGATCACCAGAACAAATATAATAGTAATGTAAAGGCTTGAAATATTGAGGGGATTACCGAAATATGACAGAGACACAAAGTGTACAAATGTTGGAAAAATAGTGCCAATGGACTTGCTTGATGCAGGGTTGCCACAAACGTTCAATTTGTAAAAAACATGTATCTATGAAGTGCTATTAAAGCAAAGGGCAGTAAAAGGAGGTATGCCTGAATTAGGATTAGCATCCTGATTGTTGGCATTGTTAAAAAATGTGGCAGAGATGCCTACGGGAGCAATAATCACATAATCATTACATATGATGATAGGAACTCAAAGAACTTACAATTTGATAAGATAAGGAGTAACAGGCAATCAGATAAGTGCCTCAGTCTACTGAAGCTGGACACTTATATGGTGGTCCTGTTAGTGGAGAAACCAAGTACTCAGTGAGAATGGTCAAATCCAGCACTTCCAAACTATATTCTGCAAAGTCTGTGTTTCCCAGCATGCCAATAGGTGGCCATAAGGAAAAGAGTTCTGCAGTCAAATGGGTTTGGGAAACAATTAAAATCAAACGAATTTCTTTTCTGCTAGATTTCAGAGCTTTGAACATGGGTGTCGTGGGTCTCTAAAGAATTAATATTGTAAGCATTTAAACTTACTCGATTAGGAAACCCCCTTTCCATGAAAACTTACTAATACCCAGTTGGGGGAATGCCAGTGAGGTGGTGATGTCTGAGGTTCTGTCTTATCCTGAAACTTTCTAATTCCTGAAGCATCAAATAAGTCAAGGAACGTAGAATTTCGTACTAATCTTGGAATCGGGTCACTATGTTTTCTTCAACAATTTCCTTCCCTTTCTTGAGTCTTGGTTTAGTGTCCCTGACTTAAAAAAAAAAAAAAAAAGTATGCCTGAGACTTTTCACCTCCAATATTTTGTGGTTTAATGGAGGCTTCAGGGCATCAAAGGGGAATTTCACCTACTTGATAGATCTCTGGGGCCTGACTTCCTCTAATGCTATCGAGTTTCCAACCTGGTGGCTTTGAGCGAGTGCATATTGTTTTCTGGTTCCTATTCTGTTGGATAGCAGCTTGAGAATGGGAAGCCAAAAAGACCTCCCATTCTGAAGGTTTCCAAATTAGTTTTGCAGACCTCAGCAATTCAGAGTGTTTGAAGACACTGTAGAGATGTGCAGCTCTGTGGTTGACCCCTCTCAAACAGTACATAATTCTGAAAAACTTGGAGCTCCTCCATAAAGCCATATTTCAGTTGCACATTTTAGGCATGAGATTTCAGCCAAAAGCCATAACATAACACTGCCGAGGATTTTTTTTTTTTACTTGCAAAAATATGCATTTGGACACAACCTAGGAACTTAGAATTGCAGGAATTGAAAGTACTTTCTATGTTAACCAAAGTGCTACAGGTCAAATGATAAATCAAAGAAATGTAGAGTTTGATGCCTTCCTAGAGATTTCCCTGTCCACAGTCCCATACAAAGCTTCAATCTCCCGTATATCTCTGTGAAGTCATTGCTTAACTCCTTGATCACACTTATTATAAAAAGCATGCAATTTCTGAGGCAGACCAATGAAAATCACACATCTCTTATCATTAGGATGGGCTCTCTTCTCTTAAGTATGTGTTCTGTTACACATATCTGTATTTCCTACTCAGCATTCTGAGGATACAATGGGGAAAAAAAAATCTGTTCTCTCCTCCGTGAAGTGATTTGAGTTTTGAAAGACAAAAAAAAAAAAAAAAAGCATCCCCCTCCACCATCTCTAAACAGAGTTTCAATCTTTCAACACAATCATTCCTTGCCCCTTCATTGGAAGTATTGTGAGCAATCAAAATAACCAATATAAAGCCCCAATATAAAACTCTTGACTTCAAAAAGTCCCAGAGTCCAAAACCTAGCGATGCTAATGACCTGCACACTAATGATCTTGAACTCTCTACTTCATAACAGGGAGCCCCAGCTTCTTCATTTTAAAATAACAGAGAATCACAATTATATCACAGGATTGTTATGGGGAATAAATGAGGCAAAATACACAAAGCCTTCTCCATGGTACATTCTACTGCACTTCTCTCTTTATACAAACCTAATATGACATGACATGACTTCATACCCTTTTATCATTCAGTGCTCCTGCTTGTCTCCCAGAAAGCCCAGCTTTGGAGGTAAACATAATTCCAGGTAAATGGCAGGGCTGGAGTCTCATCCCCATGATTTTGGCCCTTACACTTCAATTAAATGAAACTACTCTGCAGTATTAAAATGTTTCATTTCTCTTCAGACATCATAATGCAGACCAAAGAAAGACCTTGAATACTTTTCAATACAATCTTAATATTGGTGAGAGTACATTTGAAAAAGTCAAAGCAGCCAGTGTGCTTGGACACTAACTAATTTCCTTAAGGATTATGTTGTTATGCACTCAGTGTTCTGAAATGCCAGTATCTGCAGATGCAGTTTGATTACTTTGCCTTTTTCATTTCAATGATTCTTTAAGAAGAGTGATCATTTTTCATTACGGAAGAAAAACTCACATGCTCTGGACTAACATAATAGAACAAATAACAAAACATCATCTCTCTGTGAAATCTGACGTCAGATTTAATCATGCAGGAGGCAATGCAGGTCACTGGACTGGGACGCAGGGGCCTGAGTCTGGTCCCCTCTCTGCGTTGAATTGACACATGGCTTTGGAAAGCCAAAGATTGGTCTTTTGTAATCCTTTGTCTCTCATCTCTTCATTAAGGGGTAGGTGATATTTAAGGACAATTTTACCTCTTTATTTCTAGTGTTTACAATAGGAAAGAACCTAATCAGGGGAGCTGCACCCAGTGGTCAGCCCCAAAAGCTTCCCACCTAAGGGAGCTGAAAACACTCAATTCTAGAGAAGCAACTTGCCCAAGATCTTTCCAAAACAAATTACCTGCCAATCAAGGACCAAAATGTATGCTTCTTGCCTCCCAGGGAAACCGTCTTTCTGTTCCATCCCTCTGCCCCTCAGATATGGGCTTCCCAATTTCTCTTGTCTTACCTATCTACACTTCCGCATCGATAAGAAATAAAGATGTAGAAAATGCTGGTATGGCATTCACAAACAGGGAATAATGCCTTGAGTTTTAGCTCTTGCTTTAGACAACTTTTATATCTGAAAGCTTTTTCCCTTCTCTTAAAATTATTCTATAACACGGTGAAAATTCTCTCCCAAAACAAAGTTTTCTGATTTGTATGATATAAACTACAAAGTTTTCTGATTTGTGTGATATAAACTGCTTTGAATTTCTCTTGCAAAGCCTGTTTGATTAAAACTATGGAATGGTGTTTTGTCATGGAAAAAAAGGTAGGGGTAAGGGGGATTCAAAGTCTGTTGACTCAGAAGGTTAGGAGTTCTGTGACTTTGAGGAAAAATTTCACCAGAATAAGCCTGTTTCCTTACATAGTAGGCGTATAAAAAGCCCCAGTTTCCTTATATAAAAAGATAACATTTCCATCTCCAGAGTTGTTGTAAGTCTTAAATTAGATAGGATATTAAAATCCCTTGCATAGTGCCCAGCATACAAAGGATCTCAGTAAGTACACAATAGGTATTGTAAGTGAGATTTGAACCAAAGCAAAATTTCATAAACACTACTTCCCTTCAGTGAGGTTTACCTGAACTACTTCTAGGTAGAGCTCCTAATTCCAAAGATGTATCTAAAAAAACAAAAAAATCTTTCAACACTTAAATTTATATTTGGGGATGTGAACTATCACCAGCTTACAAATCAGGTTCACCTACTCTTCCTGCGATATAGTTCAATTATGTATTGATTTTATACAACCTTTTTTTACCATAAAAAGAAAATTGTAAAAACTCTACATTTAAATGATACTGTATATATTTTCTAAATTTGCAAAAGAGACATCCACAGGAAGAACTGGTAAGGGAATTGCAAGATCTGATTCCTATCACTGCAGTCCTTAGGCCAACAGAGAAGAGGGGAGAAAAAAAGTTCCCTGTATAGTCCCAAGTATAAGGGAGTCAAGGCTATGTCAGTACCTCAGCAAGGACTTGATCATACACCTGCAACAATGCAATTAAACAGGTGGACAGTGGCTTGCAGCTTTCAGAAACATTTGTACAATGTAGTGGGTTATTCAAAGGAGAACAGTCAGTTTCTTTCTCCTTTAGTGCCAGAAAGTTCCAAAAGGGTGAGGGGAAAAAAAAAAAAATCACTCCAACTCTGTGTCAGGCTCCATGTCAGGTACTTTACAAACATCATCTCATGAAATCATCACAAGAACTCAGTGAGTTAGATATTTCGATGCCCATTTTACAGATGAGAAAGCTGGAGCCCAGAGAGTAAAAGTCGCTTTTTTTTTTTCAAATTCTCATAGCTTGAAAATTTAAATCTACCTTAAATTTGAAATGGTTCTAGCAAGATTTGAAATCACATTTCTTGGTTTTCTTGACTGGAATTCTATTATTTAAATGTTAGGGCTACAGAAACCTAGAATTTAGAGATTGATTTCATTGCACATGTGTTATTTTGTTGTCTCATATGCCACCATTTCCATGTCCATGCTATTGCTAACCTTGAACTTTCTTCAAGTCTTTGCTTAAATTCCACCTTCTCAATGAAGCCCACATTGTCCACCATATTGAACTTTGCAATACCTCTGCCAGCTTGCACAACCCATTTACCCTGTCTACATTGTCTTTTTTTACCACAGATCTTTTTAATGTATAACAAGCTATACAGTTTTATATTTTATATTTATTGTTCCTTGTATCTTCCTCTAGAATATAAACAACAGAAGGGCAGGGATTATGTCGACTTTTGCTTACCAATGTATCCCACTCATTTATAACAACACCTGGAACCTTTAAAGAGCTCAATCATATTTGTTGCATGAATTCCTAATTAAGCATGCCATTCTATCTATTGTTATCAAAGATGGCTTCAGAATCCTTCTCAACATGCCCTTATGGTTAGCCACTATCATTGGATCTGACTTGTAATTTTAAATGTAATTCAAATACTGTGCTTCTGGTTCCTTTTCTATAAAATGAATATGTAGGTGGTCCCATCTACCATAGGCTGAGGAGGACTAAGTGAATTAATGTCTATAAAGTGATTAGCACAGTGTATGATCTGTAGTAGGCACTCACTTATTTTTTTTTCTCTTATTTACTGGCTTTCATTTATTTGGCCTACAGCCTATGTATCTAAATAGTTCTAGTTAAAGCACATATAAGAATCTGTATAATCAAGAGAGTCATCTTGATTTTCCACATCATTCTGATATGGGAAACTTTATTACAACCCCACAGAAGCCTTCCTCAATCTTTTAATGCAAAACCATTTGTTTACTCACTTTTATTCCCATAGTACCTAGTATCTATCAGCCTTTATAGCCTGTTTCATGTTTATTAGCTGCCTTATCTACAGGATGTTAACTCTTCAAGGGCAGTGCCTATGTCTTGTTACTTTCTTTACTCCATTCTCTCAAATGGTATCTGGCTTATAGTATACATTTAGTACATACTTATTATATGATTAACATCACTACAGCATGTTGGTGCAAGACATGAACATGGAAATTTCTAAATTTCATTTCTATGGCACACATGGGAATACTGAGGCTCACAGAATAGAAATGAATCAAAGAAATGATACAGCTAGTTATTGTCCTAATTAAGCCTAGAACCCAATTTTACAAACTCTAAATCTTTTCCAGTATAACATTTCCACTTTCAATTAGATATGCCTTGACATAATTCATTAACTTGCTTTTGTTTCCTTTAATTTCATGGTTAACCTTGAGGATGCACCTCTATTAAAAGTCCAAACTTTTAGAAACAAATTCCTACTGGATGATTCTACATAAAGGGATCTACACAGGGTTGACAATTTATAATATCTAGCCTGTGACTGAACTGACTAATCCTTTGGGAAGGCTGAGTCACTAAGTCTCTCCTAGAATCAGAGGATGTAGATATGCCTGTGTGCTTAAGAGGAGAGAAGCTATTTCCTCTGAATCTGTTTGTCTCCCAGATAACAGTCAGAGACTTATATGTAACAGACAGACCCTCTTACACATTTCCTACCTTGAATTACATCTAGTAGGACCTCCCACCAACTGTGGGAATCTCTCCACTCATTACTTAATTGTCCAGTGTTCACCCAACCTCAGCTTCCATACATCAATAACAGAGTACTTACTGCTTCTGAAGAGTCATTGTGGGGCTATTAGCTGCAGTAAATTTAACTGAGAAATGCCTCATGGTAACTTTGACCTATTAGCCAGAGTTCTTTTGTCTGGACCACAAAGCACATCATCCCCCCCAATCCCAGAAGACCATCTGATATTTGGAAATGGTGACCACTGCCTTTCCCCCTACCCTCAACATGCCAATCCAAGTCATCTCTCCTCCAGGCAAAATGTCCTTCTGGCTCAAGCTATTTTCACTGGGTAGTAAACCAAAAATATTTGGTCCCTTTCTTTCCTTTGATGGCAAAATCCCTTTGATTTACCATAAAAGATTGTTTTTGGACTCGCAAAATGAAAGGGTGAGTTGACCAATAACAAGCATATCATTCAATGGTGTCTTTCAGAGACAGTCTCATTCCACATCTTTTAAGTGGTATGTGGGAAAGGAAAAGGAAAAGGAAATAGCATTTATCAAATGCCTACTATGTTTTGGTCACATCACATTGATTAAGTCTTGGGATCCTCCCAATGTCCTTTGAAGTACATAGTATTATACCACATTTTATAGGTGAGAAAGCTGAAATTCAGCAGTTTTAAGGAACTTGCTCCAAACCAAACATCTAGAAAGTGGTAGAGCTGGAATTTGAACCCAAGTCTGTAGAATTCCTTAGGTTGTTCTCCTGGCACTCTGCCCAGATGTCTCCTATCTCAGGGTGCAAAACTGTGGTCAAAATTCTGCTTCTTTTATTTGCTGTGAATACCTCCCATGAACCATAAACAATGTCTTCCAGTAAATCTGACATAAATTTACTACAAGGGGCCACAAGTGGCCACTTGAATGATGCATCTTCCCCAAAGGTCTGTGTCTGAACATGGTCCCAAAGGGCAGAGCCATGTGGTTACTGATATTCTGTGTAGGAGTACAGAGAAAATTCAAAACTAAATGCCTTACTTAATGTTTTAAACTGATTTTCCCTGTCCATTTTTCCTCTCTATGAATGACATAACCATTGTATCTTTGGCTATACTACCCTCCACACATCTAAACTCTCACTACCAATTCTGCCTACCAAAGACT
The DNA here is from genome assembly GCF_002201575.2 of Neomonachus schauinslandi. Lineage (NCBI taxonomy): Eukaryota > Metazoa > Chordata > Mammalia > Carnivora > Phocidae > Neomonachus > Neomonachus schauinslandi. Next base: position 75,505,905 of record NC_058415.1, on the reverse strand, counting down.
TCTCATATTTGTACTCTTTTCTTCATCTCTTAATTGAGACTACCCTCCTCATTCGTTTGTCCTCATTACTCTAATCCCTCCCATACTTGGTCAAGCTAACTGCAGTCATATTTACTCCATTCCCTCCTTTAAAGTGCACCAAGAGAGATATTTCAGAAATAGATCCAAGCACATCACCTCCCTCTTCAAAAATCTTCAGTGCTAATAGGGGGAAGCAGTCATCATATTTCCATTTTCAGAAGACTCCACTAAAGTAACACACTTTGCCACTTAGACTAATTTCACTCTCTCCTTCCCAGAGAGGTGGAGTAAACCATTTCTTGACGGGGTGGAGCTAATCTATTGAAAGACTATGAACATTAAGAATTTGCTCTTTCTTCCTTTTCTGCAAGGCACCAGTGTGATATAGCACACTATGTATGACTTAGGACATTCTAAAGTCAGAATGTGCGCTTTGCAGACTACAGTTTTCCCTTATCCTGTATCAGTCAGCATGGGTAGGTTTTGCTGCGGTAACAGAAGACCCCCAAATCTAGTGACTTAAAACCATGAGTATTTATTTCTCATGTGTGCTCTATGTCCATGATAGGTAAGCAATAATATAGTTTCATATCATCTTCACCCCAGGACCCAAGCTAATGGATTAGCAACAATGGACCATTGGTGGTCATCAGGGCAGAGGGAAAGAAAACACAGATACAGTGAACCTTTCACTAAGCTTCTGCTCAGACACATGTCACTTCTGCTTATATCCCACTGTACAAACAAGTTTTTTTGTTGTTGTTACACCTGAGTTAAAAAGAGTGGGGTATTATATCCTGTCACAGGTGGGGTGACACAGAGAAGGGCACCAAATATGAGTGAATAGTAATGCACAATACCACACCTGTAGCTCTCTGAAAGACTAGGGTGAAACAGAGAGTATTTGCAAGCCCATTTAGTCCCATACCTTAGCTAAATCGTCTAACTTAGTATTTAGTCATTAATAAGAAAAGGCTGACATTTTGAACTGATGCTGAGAAAGGGGAAGTTATTTGTCTCACTCTGCAAAGATTGTGAGCCTCACAGTAAGAACTAGAAGCTAAAGCTCTTTCCACTAAATCAGATTGTTTCTCAAGCTTCATTGCCCATGTCTGGCACAAAGTAGGTGTCTAGCACATGCTTGTAGAACTGAATCAAATTTATATGACCCACTGGTCAATCCTCCTTGAAATGTGTTTTTTCTATTCAGTAACTACAGCTTCCACCTGAGTTCTATGGGCTAGGAAACTCCACCACACTCTTAACGCAGAACTTCCAGAGTAAATAAATCCCCTATCCTTCACCCGGCCTGTCCAGACACACATTTTGATTCCTATATTGGTGTTATATCACCAGATCCCCAAAACAATAAATGAAAAACAGACAGATGTCTTAGGAACAGGAAAAGTCTCCACGTGCCACCCCTCATTCTTGGTTTAATGTTAATCCCATTTCCCCGCTTCTAGGCCAACAATCTTCTCCCTCAAGCCCCAATCCCTTCCCTCTCTGGAAGAAAGACTAGGTATTTCTTGAATTCATTTATTGTGTTTTTCCTTCTCTTCAGTCATCTTCCCTGGTAACGTCTTCCATATGTCTGTGAGCCATTGTGTTAAAGAGCTCTGCCCAAAGTCCTTATTTATTCTGAGTGGACTGGAATGGCAGCCTTAAGTCTGGTATTTCCTCACGTTTGACAGCTTGAATTACAGACTTTGGGTACATTTAACGTAATCCATTCATGTGGAATGGCTGTTGTTCCTCTCATAGTAGTTTGAAAATATAAATATTTACAAACCCCTAAGAGAAAAGCTCTTACTGACAAGGTCTCTAAAGCAATAGCTCCATGGACAGGAACCTTTCCACTTAGAGTTTTCCACTGACAGAGTCTCAATTCTCCTGGGTCATGTGCGCTCCATTTAATGTTAATGGAATCTTAGTGAAATCACTGGAACTGATCTCTCTACATGTCCAAAGAGGGAAGGGAATAGAACAAGGGTATGGGGGACAGATTTTCTCATCAGGATACAGTCAGCTAGAAATGAAGTTCTTGGAATTGAAGAGAGTGTCTGACCCTCAGGAATTTCTACTACTTTGTGCCTTCTCTGTTCTAGGAACTATGATAAATACTTTGCATACTGTAATTTATTGATAACTCATAATCCATTTTATTGATGTAGAAATAAGGCTTTGGGAGATCATGAGTTCATACAATGTCAAACACCTAGCAAGTAGAGATTCCAGGGATTTTATTAGACTTTGTTTTTTCAGATAGAACTGGAAAGACTAGGAGAGTATTATATGTAAATTAGTCTGAATGCAGATAGAAAGGAAACACTGGAAGAATCTACATTTCTGAACAAATTTGTTAGCTACACATGACCTACAATAGCCACATTAGATCTCCTCTGTTCATGTCAATTTCCTTTACCCTCTCAATATCTATAACTCTCTATTCATCCTTTTAAAAGATTATCCATCTATATTAGTTGGGATTGGTTTCAGCTGTATATGAGGGACATAAATATTTTAAAATAAGATAAAAGATTAGCTCGCCTTCATTTTAAGCACATTGTGGGGAGGAGATCTGAATTCGGTACAGGGACTTTATGTCTGTGACACAGGATCCTTTTACCTCTATTCCACTATCCTTTCAGTGTGCACCTCATCCTCATTGGACCAGACTGGCTGCTACAGTGGCACACATCAGAATCTTGCTCCAAGTATCAGGAAGGAGAAAAGGGAGGAGGATACACAGATTCTCTTTTAAGAAGACTTCCCAGAACTACCTTCTATATACTACTTCAGCTTTGATATCTTTAACCAGAACTTTGTTGCATGATGGCACCTAATTGCACAAGGGAAAGGAGGATGGGAAATTTCATCTTATGGGTGAGTGTTAATGTGCTCAGCTGAAAATTGTGGCTCAGTGTTACTGGGAATGGGGCAATGAAAATTAGCCAAGTTGACAGACACTGGGACCAAAAGTAGAAATCCTAACTCTTGCTCTAGAATCTTTGTCTTGGCTAAAGAGAACTTTAGCAGAATGAATATTGGGAAGCAACTATAAGTCTTTGACTCACCACATTTCAAATCCCAGCTTAAGTACCACCACAAGGAGTGAGAAAGAGTGCTGGCTTCAGCATCAAACAGACATGGGTTCTATCCTATTTCTCTCTAGATAGATGGTTATGGTTTAGACAGGGATACAGACATAACTGAACTACTTGAAGAGTGGAGCCAGATATAAAACCCCTCTCTCAAACAAGCCCTATCACAATGCACAGTGGATAGTAACAGAGCAGTTTTTGGTTTTGTGTTTGTTTTTTGTAATCTAAGTGAATCAAAGAATATAACTGGAATAATATGCTAGACAGAGCTCAGGGCCTTAGAGAACCAAAATTTCAGGGCATAAGACACCACACAAAGTGTAAATGATAGAGCAAAGCCTGAGTCAGTGTTTGCCCTGCTCTAGACCTAAGATTTTATTGAGGAAGAGCCTACAGATAAGCCCTGCATCTAGGGAAGGCAGAAGAAAACATAGAGTCTTTGGAGAAGGTGAAAGGACTTGGTATTTTTAAAGTGTTCATGTAAAAACAGGGTGCAAAAGTGACCTCAACTGGGGACGTGGACTAGGTGTTCAATATCTACGTATGAGGCCAAGGCCAATCAAGAACAGTCCTGAGCCCTGGCAATAGAAGGTCCTGAGGGGCACTGGACAGGATGAGGGTAGATGGCAAACAATTGAGGAAACGAAGTTTGGCCACATCCTGGAGAATCTGTGGTCAGTGATACATTAACCAGCCTTGGCCTCACAAAGTTTTAATTGGAGTCATTTCCCATGAATGTAGCCAAGAAAACTGTAAAAGGAAAGAAAAGGGACAAAAACAAAGAAAAACCAAAACCATTCAGTGGGGGCCCACTAGCTTCCAGGACCAGCACAGACAGAATTAAAGCCCATGGGATTTTAACCCTTTCTCTACTTGGATTCTGGAGTCAGAATTGGATTCACATCCCACCCCATTACTTACTAACCATAGACCCTTGTGGAATTCTAACATGTTTCTGATCCTCATTTTGGGGATATTTAAAAAAGAATACTTGCTTCACAGGGTGGTTGCATGCATTATATGAGATGAAGGATTTGAAAGATCTCTGCAAGTTGCAAAACACAATATTCATGTGAGTACTTAACTCAGGGGAGATTCATAATGGCATTCTTTGTAAGTCTGATGATTCTGTGTCCAATCACTTTCTATAGCTTGTCCTCATTCTAATATGGTTTATATTTTGCATTTTGGGGGGTTTCATAACATTAACAATTCTTTTGAGATACTAATGTCTTCTTAGCTTCACACTTTGCCTGTTGAATAGCTTATGGGAATACGGTTGTGAAAGTTGGTCAAGGTGACAGCCATAGAGACAAAACCCAGAAATCCTAACATTCTATACCTTCTGTGTTAGAGAAAAAGGACTTGCAGGAGACTCTACCAAACTTGACTATAAAATGTCAGTTACTCTACACATGACTGCATACCTTACCAATAATAAAGAGTGCAGACTCAGAAATCCTTATCCTGATTAAAATCTCAGTTTGGAATCAATAAGCATTCCCTATACTAAGGGAACATGATAATGTGTTAATGATGTGAAGACATTAATTTGGTCATGGATGTGGTAAAAAAAAATTGAAGGCATCATAAACTTCAAAATGAGTCAAATAACATGTGTTTACATGAAGTTCTTCCAACAATTTCTTTAAAAGTAACATGGGTTTATGCTATATCTAGTGACCTGTGACTTATCTAATATTCAACTTCTTTTGCATGTCACTCTGTTCTTGCTCAGAGGAGAATGGTGAATGTAATGTGAGGGGCACCTGGGTGGCTCAGTCGGTTAAGTGTCTGCCTTGGGCTCAGGTCATGATTCCAGGGTCCAGGGATCTAGCCCTCCATCAGGCTCCTTGCTCAGCAGGGAGTCTGCTTCTACCTCTCCCTCTGCCAACGCCCCACCCCTGCTCATGCTCTCTCTCTCTCCCTTTCTCTGTCGAATAAATAAATTTAAAAAAAAAAAGAAAGAAAGAAAATGTAATGTGAAGAAAGTATGGAATGGGAAGCCTTGAAATGGAGAGTGGATGCACAAGGAAAATACTATGGGAACTAAAAGATAAAAATAATACTGGAGTTAAGTTTTAAGACTAAGCTGAGTGACCTTGAGAAGGTTATATATACTCTGCGAGCTGTAATTTTCTCATCTGAAAAATGGCATTCACAATCCCCAACTCTCAGTGCTTGTTAGGAGAAGTAAAAATAATAGGGCACAGGAAGAGCACATTGCTCCCCTGGATTCTCTACTTTGCCATACATTACCTGTGTGGCCTTGTGCAAATCTTCCGCATCTCTGTGCCTCAATTTTTTTCACTTACAAAAGGGTGAAAATAGAAGCCCCTGTATTATTTGGATGGTGTGAGTACTAAGTATGTTGGTATGTTAATACACATAATTTCTTAGTGCCTGGTACATATTAAGAGCTAAAAGAATGAATGGCCACTGATGTCTATGACACAGAACCTGACACATACTAAGAGCACAGACAATTGTAAATATTATTATATTTATGCAACAATATTTTCCCTTTTATACTCACAACAAAATGGAAAAAATTAAACCCATTTCATAGATGAAAAGACCAAGATTCAGCATCTGGGATCTATTAGAATCCCACAGATACCTGGGACCATAACCTAAGCTTCTTAAATTCCAAAATTAAATATCATTCTATATAAAGTATTTCAGAAGTCAGGCAGACCCTCTGGCTTTTCTAGGAACATGCTATTTCCATTAAAGCTTTCTCACCCCAAATTTCAATCCCAAATCGAAAAGGAAAGGTACTGCTTTAAACTGACAGTTCAGAATTCATTCCACTTGTCTAAGTTCTTGAGTTTCATATATATGTATATGGAAGTTAAATACATTTTCTTGAATGTGATTTATGAGGACTTTCTGACAAGGTTCAAGAGGATCACTCATAATATACCCCTGGACTGCATGCCATAATCTAAACACTGGAAGGAAAGTTTAGGAAAGCAATTGCCCAGTTTCACCATTGGTGAAATCACAGTATCTTATACTTATATCACTGGCCTCAATGATTCAGCTTGCCTTAGAATCAAAATTGACTGAAGTTATTATAAGTTTGTGGCTTATCTGGTTTACATTAAATACCCAAAGAGAAATGAATATATCTATGGCATAAGTGGAAGAGAGAAAAACGGTGTCAGGCTCCAAGCCCAGGGGAGGTGGCTCTTCTCAAGGAAAGGCTTAAATAGACTTACTTCCTTTCCTCTTCTGGGAGACAGACACACAAGTCAAGTGACTTGGCAAAGAATGAGAGCAAAATAAGACTAACTCAACTTAAACAACTGGCTGACTTTCACGGTCTCTGTTTCTGACTACCTTGATTTAATGGTGTTTTGCATTGTCCATGAACATGAGGGTTATTTTCCAGAATATGGCACACTTGGGGCCACAAATATCAGTAGATCTCTATTGGCATCCAAAGCCTCAATGTGCTTCTAAGGATTCTGTATCAAGGTGCCTTGAGTGGCAAGTAATAGCAAACTCAAGTCAAACTGGTTTAAACCATAAAGGGGATTTATTGGCTCAAGTAATAGGCAAATCCAGAAATAGCATTGCTCTCATAGGAGGCTTAGTCCATTGGCTCAAAAGAAAATGTTAGAACACAGTTTTTGTCCCTCTTCATTTTTCAGCCTTGCTTTTTCCGTGTCAGCTTTATTATTATTACTTTTTAAACTTGCTGTCCCTTTGGTCCCAACATAACTGTCAGAAGCTCCCAGACCTTCAGGTTTCCTTACTGCATCCAGTGGAAAAAAAGAGAGCATGATCCTATGGTACACACCTTGGAAATGAAGAGGTTTTCTTGCATAAAACTAATAGAAGAGTATCTTTATTTACTCCTGCCATCTATTATCTCTGAACCAATCATTTTGATGAGGAAATAGGATACACTTGGTTTAATCTAACCAGGATCCCCATAAACCAGGAGTTGAGCTAATCCCATCAGATCTTTAAAGCTCAGAAATATGGAGATTGGTGGATTGGATACTGGAGAAGCAACCAACAAGTTTCTTCAACTTCTGGAGTCAAACCATTTTTCCATCCCTACCGTCCACTTTGGATTTTACTTCCCATGCACACATAACTACGTCTAGTTTGGCAAGCACACCTTAATCTTCTGTTCCATTCTACTGTCCTCCTTCTCTTTCCATGTTTTCTAGAGGCCCAATTCAAACAGGCCCTCCTCCATGAAGCTCTTCCCTTTTATTCTCTGCTGGAGATCCTCTCTCTGTCATCTTATTTCCAACAACAATTGATATGTCCAGACTTTCTGAGTCTGATAGTTTCCAATCTTGAATTCTACTGTACTACCTGTGTCTCTTCCAGATGCTGTAAGTTCTCCGAGAAAGAAGATTGTGCTTCCATTGTCATTGATTCCTCTTAGAGGACCAGGTACTATTGCAGGGAAATCAGCCAATGGGTTTTGGAGGTCATGGAGGTCATTTTCCTGATGACACAGTTTGTGTATTTCCATTACTATCAATAGCCCCACTCCTGCTTCTATGAAAAGGTGTAAGGGGTTAGCATGCTGGCAATTTGCTTATCTAGTAGCCAATCCCTCACCCCTAGCTAGTTAGTGCAGTGAGCTTGATCGCTGAAAAGCAAAAATCCAGAGGCTCAGAAAGTATTTCTTTTTTTAACTTTAAAAAAATATCTCTATTACAACAGCCTTGTGCCATAAGTCAATGATTTATGGATCAGAATAAAGCAACATTTGCTTCCCTTTTTCACTCTCTTCTTTCTCATAGTATCACTGTTTAGATGACATGTACCTGAGAGGGGAAAAGAGTCTTGTGTGTTTTCAGAAATGAATACTTTATAAGCAACGGGACTGTCTACAGTGTTGGGGCATGGGATAAGTAAAAGTAATAGCAGGGTACACACTGCAGAGAGCCTTAAATACAAGGCTAAGAACCAAGATTCTTATCCAGGAGGTGAAGTGGGGCCATACACAGGCTTAACCTAACAAGTGACCTGATCACATTTTTGTTCACCTTGTTGAGAGTCCTATCAATTTTCTTACCACAGGGAAAAGGGTTCCTTTTCACTCTCAAAATTTGTTGTTCTTATCTTTGGCCATATCATTTACAGATATCTCAAACTTACACATTTAAAATAAAACTGCGAATTTTCTTCTAGAAACATGCCTCCCCCTCATGTCCTCTTCATCTCAGCAAATGGCTCTAGCATTCACCTCATCTCTCAAACAAAAAACCTGGGGAGACATCCCTGATCTGCCCTGTCTTTGGCTCTACATATTGACCTACAAATAACCCCTGTAAATTTTATCTCCACATAATATCACTGAATCCATCCCTATGTCTCTTTTTCACTGACAGCCAATATCTTAGTCCAGAAGCTCCTGGATGGCTATGATAGTCATCACATTGAGATTTCCCAGGTCCTTTCTTGTCCACCTTTAATCCATTCTCCATACCAGGTAATAATCTGGCTTCTGACCCATTCTCTCACTTCATTTTCATCCACTCTTTCTCTTATTCAGCCAGATCCTTAAGCTTGTCCATCTTTCCCTCCCTCAGAGCCTTTGGATATGCCATTCACTTTGCTTAAAATGTTGTTTCCTTATCCTCTTTATAAGGCTGCACTTTTTCAGCCTCAGCTAAAATAGTATATTCTCAGAATGGCCTCCCCTTACTACCCTATTTGAATGGTGAGCCCCTGTTATTCTCTATTTTAATTCCTTGTTCATAGTATTTTATCATGTATTTGATATGTGTGCTCGTTTATTGTCTGTTTTTTTTAATTTTTTTTAATTTTTAATTTTTTTTATTTTTAAAGATTTTATTTATTTATTTGAGAGAGAGAGAGAGAGCATGAGGGGGGGAGGGTCAGAGGGAGAAGCAGAGTCCCCGCCGAGCAGGGAGCCTGATGTGGGACTCGATCCAGGGACTCCAGGATCATGACCTGAGCCAAAGGCAGTCGCTTAACCAACTGAGCCACCCAGGCGCCCCATTGTCTTTGTTTTTATTTTTTGTCTTTCTCCCATAAGAATGTAAATTCACAAGGTAGGGGTTGTGTCAGCCTTGTTCCCCATTCTACCCCAGCCCTGAATCCTGTCACATGGCCAGGGCTGGATTAAATACCTACTGAATGGAAGGAATTTCTGCCTGTCTATTGTATTTCATAGGACATATATTGAGTCTAAGCTGCCTTGGAATATGAAAACAGTGGGTAATTTAAACTCCTTTACTATCTAAATAATCAATGTCTTTTCTTTAAAAAAAGAATTCTTAAGACTTTGTGGGATTCACGTTTCCTTCACCACCGAGAAACATCCTTGATGAAATTGATGAATGCACTTGAGGCCTATCTTGAGCAACAGAAGGGTGGAATCTGTGAAAATGGCAATCTGTGCCCTTATATGGCAAACCAGACTTTGCCAAACAAAGATTCTCAAATCCACAGAGTCCCTGTGGTCTGTGATATGCCACTGTGATTCATTCAATGACACTGAATGGTGTTCTCCATGGGACCAGTGCATACACTTGCAGCTCCTTTTCTAGGTCCTTCACTCCTAATTCTTTTCCCTAAGTGGGGGTTTGCCAAGGTCTAAGCCTATACACCCTTTACTTCTGTTCTAATTCTATGCTCTATTTCCACGAGAGGAATTGCCCCATCTCATGCTTCCCAGCTATCAACTTTCTCTTGACAAACCTTAAACCCAAATTTCTAATCTCAATCTCACTTTCCAATCAGCTCTATTTTTCCATCAGTCTGCATCATGGATTCCTAATACTGTTCTGCAGATTGGATTCAAATCTGAGCCTGACAAATGTAAATCTATCATCCCCACCTCTCAGCCTCAGCTATACAATCTGATACTTTCTCTCATCAATGCTCTTTGTACACAGCTTTGTGTTTTTACCTTATTAATTTTTGCTGTTAATATATAAACCTGTGGAAGTGGGGAATGCTTCCCAATCTCATTTTACCCAGTTGTAAAGATTGTGCCCTGCACAACTCTAGAGGGTGTCATTTATCCTGCAGTCTATGTGAATGGGGCCCTCTGGAGTTCTGTCTGGAAGTATCTCTGACTCTTTTATACTTTTTCCATCTTGTGTGCCAAACACAAGCTTATCTACATTGTGGCCACCAAGAAAATACTGTTGACAGACTATTTTGGCCAATGGTGGTGAGGAGTGAAAAGTGTCAGAGAATATCGGATCCACACCCTAAATCTTCTCTACTAGATTCTTTGAAACACTTGCCATGTCTCTCTCCTCATGTAGGTTGCTCCATTCTGAAAAGAATGTGTTTTTGTTAAGTATTGTCAATTTATCTCTTACTTCTTTGTATAATCCTCCCATTGTGATGGCATCAAGCTCAATAAGGAAATGTGAAGATGAATAGCAATTATTTCCTGATGGCTCTGCACAGAGATTGGTCATGGTGGTTACTCAGAAAACTGGAACATGGGTTGCCTATGCTGAGCACTTAGATAATATATTTATAGCAGGAACTGGCAGAGGGTGCCTACCCATAGTCATTCAAGGAGGAAACAGAAACAACCTCTGTGTCCTGTTGCCTAGCCCAGGACCTGGCACTTGGTAGGGACCCTCTAAACATATGCTGAATGAATGAGTTGGAATTACCTTTGCAATGGTGGGAATGCCCTTGTGTAATTATCCTGTATCTAATGTAATTCAATAGAAGAGATCTGATGGGAGACTAGATACATGGCAATGGGTGACTCATAATTTTTAAGGACTTCAGGACTCTTTAGTTAAAATTTATACTCACTTAGATTTTATACACTTAGATTTATGCCTTTTCATGATTGGATTTGTGATTCTATAGTTACCACAACATTTAAAGCTATCTGTGGTAAAAATGATATATCTGTTTGAGTGCTCATCATAACCAATTTTCAAAATAATTTGCATATGTACATAATTCATTATCAATAGATGTATGTTTAATAAATTATCAAAGGAATGCATAAAGTCTTTTTTTTTTTTTAAGATTTTATTTATTTATTTGACAGAGAGAGAGATAGCGAGAGCAGGAACACAAGCAGGGGGAGTGGGAGAGGGAGAAGCAGGCTTCCCGCTGAGCAGGGAGCCCAATGTGGGACTTGATTCCAGGACCCTGGGATCATGACCTGAGCCGAAGGCAGACGCTTAACGACTGAGCCACCCAGGCGCCCCAGAAAGTCTTTTTTTAAATTTTTATATCTTTATCTTCTTTAGTGCTCCTGGTAAAGATTCTGGCACATGATAGTCAATAACTTCATGAGTTATGACTGAAATCAGTGAGTAAACACCGCATCTCCCATTACTGTTCAGAGTTCCTTGAGGCATTTACATACAGCCCTCAGGGAGCCTGAGATAGTCTTTGAGACACTGTAGCTATCCTGGACGACGTGCCAAAGAGGGGTAGATATGGATACAACTGGTATCTGATAGGTAACAGCTACTGCAGTTGCATGTTAAATTAAGCTCTGAGCTTCCTAAAGGTCAAAGCAGAAGGGGCTATGCAATGGATTAAGTAGATCTCATTATGTAAAAAAAACATTAAAAAGTGAGAGAAGGAAAGGAGAAGTTCATACTGGAACATCTCCAAGACCTCTTCTAGCTTTGTAGACTATCTCACTCTATAGTTTAGAGACCAACTTGAAGCTGCTCTGTGATTCAGGATGTTTCACTTTAACTGGTACCCTCAGTTTTCCCAGATGGAGTTACCCCAGTTCCCTTAGAAACTCTCAGTATTTTTCAGTATTGGTCAACCACCTGTCTGCATTCCAGTTATGCTCCCAGACTAGTCTTACTATCCCATTTTCTCTCCCACCCCGATTTTTTTTTCCTCTCTGCCTCCCTTGGTTTCTATAATCTTTTCACCAACATTTCTGAACATCAGCCATCAGATTCCACATCAGTTAACCTGTAGGGTGTTAGTGTGTAAAAGTCAGTAAGACCTCCTCCTTCTTCCAAGGTGTGTTCCTGTCTTCCACACCTGCTGCTAAAATGCCCAGATGTGAGCGGCATGAGAATAGGACAGTGGGTATATGTTAACCACTGTACCTCCATTACTCAGCACAAATGCTTGACACATCAAAAGTATTCAATTCCTATTTGCTGAACAAATAAATCTAAGCTAATATCTTAACCCAGTGCTTCTCCAATTACTCTACAGAACACTACTAGTATGGGAATGTAGTCTTAAAAGAATCCACTGGTCTACTGTATTCAGGCAATGCAATATCCCGTCTCCTGCTGAGAGTCACAGATCATTATGAACTTACTAAAGGCTCTGAGAAGTCCTGTAAAAAAATAAAATATGTTTAACCTGACTTCTGCCAATTTTTCCAAGTTTATTTGACCACAGAAGTTTATGTTTTTTAATATAACATCACATAGAACTAGCAATCTTTGGAAAATGTCCTCAGAGTTACTTCCTTTTCAGAGGTGAAGAAAATGATGGGAAGCTGATGGTGCACAGATTTGAGGACAGATAGCACTAAACCAGAACAAAGTTGTTCAAGGAGCATCATGTCAGCTTTTTATGTTTTCTTTCCCTTCCAACACACTGTGTTCCAGTCACTTCCTAAGGACTAGAGCCGCATCCCTGTTCATTCCTTTGTCACTGCTATCTTCTCCTGAAATGGCCATCTCTCTCCCTCATCTTGCTCCCAGCTTCTCTTGCTGCCTCCTTTCCTCACAATAAAAAATCCTGTTCCTGAAGCGTGGGTCAGATACCCCTACTTTCTGAACACTGTCCCCAGTAGTTTGCCTTCCACAATTCCCCCACCTCTGCCCTATAGCCCCAAAAGGAAATCATTTCACTTTTAGCAGATGATTTGGCAGTTTTTATATCAATGTATTTTTAATATTCCAACAGCACATATCAACTTACCTCTTTGTGTAGGGACTTGCAAATAGGAGCTTGTCAATAAATGTGGATTTTGAATTGAAATCAAGATTTCATTTTTCCTAGATCCTCACCACCTTGTATTCTTCACAATTCCTAGGACAGTTCTCTTCTTATAGTATTACTAAAAATTGAGGGGTTATACCAAAGTATAAGTATAAGCCAATTTGGAAACTGACCTAAACCACTTCTCAAGCTGTCACTAAACATGTATATTCAGTCAGTGTGATGTTTTTAAGTATACTATTAATCTGCTCTTATTTAGTAGTTTGCAAATGGCAGGAATAGCATGGGTCACCCACGCATTTCATTTAGCACCAATGTGCTTCCAAAATAAAAGGGCACTTGCCATTACTGACCTCTGAGTTTATGGCTTAAAGTTATTATTTGAATACATAATTTATAGGGAGAAACCAACTGTGGAGAGTATATGATATATCTATTTCAAGTTAAAAATCTCTGCAGATTAAAAATAGCTTTTGTAACTTGTAACTTCTTGGTGTCTCTTTATTCTCATTGTTTGCCTAATTTTGGAAGGAGGGGATATTTAAAATAAAGTATTCAAAAGCCCAGGTCTGCAAATCCATTCTAACAAAAGACATTTTGGAGAAAGTTTACTATAAATTTAACTTTGAAAATGTCTTAGAGAGAAGAAAATTATGTCCCATAAATGGTATGAATAGTTCTTTGGGTTTTTTAGCTTATGATCCCAGAAGGATTTTGGAACAAGAGGGCACATTTTTCCCCCCAGTTTTAGAGAAAAAAGCATACTAGTTCTACTAAGCCTTTATTTTCCATCAGTACTTTAAAGTTTACAAACTGTTCTCATTTATCCTCCCAGGAGCCTGAGTGGTTGGCACAGAAGGAAGAATAGCTATCATTTACGAGAGGTGCTATTCTCAGAGATCTGCCTCACAGATCCTCAAGCAGTCCTATGAAATAAATACTATGATTACCATCTTGCAGATGGGAAGAGTGAGAATGGGGAAGGTAAGCAACTTTCCTAAGGCCACACAGCTAGTTTGGGGGTGGAGCTGAGGTACAAACCCAGGCAGTCTGGCCCCAAACGATGTGTTCTTAACCAGTACACTACACTGTCTCCTGAGACCACAGCAGTGCTCATTCTTCATGACTTGCTTGAAGAAAGATATGTTGACCACAAACACAACAGAGTAGCCTCTTGACAGGCAAAGAGCAATACAGAGGATCCAATCTCTAGCAGTTCAGACACTTCTGAGACCTCTTAGCCTACCTGAATGGGGCTTCCACTGTGGACACAGCACACCAAACCATGGGTCTTAAGGAGTTGTTTTCTGAGTGCAGGCAGCCCTAGAAATTCCATCTGTAGATCTATAAACAGGAAAGCCTGGAAAACCAAACAGCCTACCCAAGACCACTGAGCTCCTAGATGAGAGGCCTGGGACTGGAAACTAGTCTGTAGATCCCCAAGCCTGTTGTATGCCCCACTACTCCTTCTCTACGGCTGTCTTGTCTCTTCCGGCTTCCAGCTGTTGCCTGACTCTGAACAAGTCCTCACTGCTCCTGGCTAGGCTTGATCCCCGCCCAACTCCCAGTTTTCTCATCAGAAAAATGGGGAAAGCCAAACCCCCTTTGCTGAGTGGGTCTGAGAATTAATGATGCATAAAAGATGTTGTAAGATAACACTATGAAAACATATACAAAGCAGCATATTTTTTCCAGAATCATGGTGGCATGCTATGTTCCATAAAAGTAGATTTTCTGTATTACTGAACTATTCATTATATATATATATATATATATATATATATATATATATATATATCCCAGCATTTCCTATAATCTTCTGCTTACAATCTACCTCTACATTCCTAAGAAGAATAGTAAAATACACACACCCTACCTTTGAGAGTTTTCCAGGCAAGGAATAGAGACGGTTGCCCACAAAAATAATCTGAGACAGGTTACTAGGAGAATAACTGAAAAAGTACAGTGTGAAGAGAAAAAGAAGGATGAATTTACACCTACAAATTTGGGGATGGTTTCAAGAAAGAGGTAGCACTTCCATGGGCACGAGAGGTAGAACTTCAGCAGGCAGAGGCAGATGAGGGCAAAGGACATCCATTCCAGGTGGAAGAGGGTCTGTGGACAAAGGGCAGTGAGCACTGTCAGGCATATTAATTTAAATTAATTTAATTAAAAGACACTCAGGTTTACCACAGTGTCCAGTGAAAATGAAGTCAGAAGACCAACTTTGGAAAGCCTTGCACTACAGATTTACACATAAGGGCTATTGTTCACAGGCAGGTCTTGAGGGCAGAGCAGACTTGTTCTTCTGAGCAGAGCAAGCAAATCAGAGCAGAAAAAGCTCTGTGCAAGAGGCAGTAGTTCAGGCAGACTTGGCAGGGAGACCAGGTGCATAAGATTACATGTAAGTAAATGTGGCCAAGACTAAGGCCAAGACAGTGGGCTTGGGAAAGAGTGATAGGGTGAATGGGTCTGACATTCAGGACACTCTAGATGGATGAATAACAAAAGGGTGAGTCTCTTACTTGTAAGAAGGGCTCAAAAAATGGACTCCTGTGTGTGTGTGTGTGTGTGTGTGTGTGTGTGTGTAAGAGACAAAAAGAGGGTGATAGCTTGTAATTCATTTTGTCATTAACAACCATTTCACAGGAAAGATCTGGATGCTTCAGAGCATCATCAATTATTCACCTGGTTTCTGGCAACCTTTCAAAACATCTTATAGGTTTGTATGTTATTTACTCCTTTGCCCTAATGCATTTCTCCTCTGCTAACCCTACCATAAGCCCTGAAATGAAACAAAACTAATTTTATAGCATGTAGAAAAATAAAGTCCAGAGAAACGTTCTTCATTTCCTGGAGGGCAATGACTCTCAACTGCCTGAAGAAATGGAAAATGATTTTTACCATCTTAGGGAGAAGAAAAACAGCAATTTCCAATTAAGCTGTTTGCTCTCTGTGTTCAAAAGGAGGAATGAACTGGTTTGGACCTCTTTCTATAAAACAGAATTAAAATGATGGTACAAGGTAGAGGACATGAAAAGAATGATGCAAATTTATGAGTAACACAGGACATAAATAAGATGGCCAGCATAGTGCTTGGCACCGTGTGTTGGGGTTTTGCTGTTTTTGTCACCCCGAGACTCTAAACGTGAATTTGCTGATTCTGTGATTCTGAGGAAATCAGACAGATAATCACATTGAATTATAGGGACAGCAAAATACTCCCTCAGGATTCTGGCAAAAGATCTTATGACCACTTTTTTCTAACTTCAGGGACCTAGTTGCATGAATGAAGCATCTATTCTTTTTTCTTTTTTGAAAAAAAATTAGGCTTACAAAAAAGTTGAAAAAAATAGTACAAAATGTTCCTGTATACCTTTTAGCAGACTTTTCCAGAAGCTAACATCTTACATAACCTTGGAGCAATTACTAAAACTATGAAATTAACATGGCTGCAATTCTATCAACTGACCTACAGACCATATATGACAGATGTCGTTTCTCAGGCACAGGATCCAATCCTGGATTACATGTTACTTTTGGCTATCATGTCTCCTTAGTGTCCCCCAATCCAGGGCAAGTCCTCAGTATTTTTTTGTTTTTTTCCACTTATGACTTTGAAGAATACAGGTCAGTTGTTCAGTAGCATGTCCATCATCTGCTGTTCCTTCATACTTAAATTCAGATGATGCATTTTTGTCAAAACCATCATAAAAGTGATGTTGTGTCCATTTCATTGTATCATATTAGGAAGTAAATGGTGTCTACACATTTCATTGCTAGCCATTTGAATTTGATTGTTGGTTCGTCATTTCTGCTGGTTTACCAATGTAAAGCTAGTATTTTCTCCCATGTATTTGCTGAGTATCTTGTGGGAAGATACTTTGAGACTATACAAACATCCTGGTTCTCATCATACCTTCTTCCAGAGGTTTTAGTTCCTATTGATTAATCTTGCCTGCAACAATTATTGCTGTGGTGTTCGCCAAGTCATGATGTGCATCTATGCTTCTTTATTTATTAATTGGAATTCTACTAAAGAAAGAGCTTTCCTTTCCCTCCATTCAGTAACTTATTAAATTACTTGTTTAAATCAGCATGGAACAACAAACATTTTCTTTATTTTGTGGGTTACAATCCATTAGCATCATTTTAAAATTTTATTGTTGTCATGAAATTAGCCATTGGAAGCTCCTTCCAGTTGGCTCTGATATCCTTTTTCCATGCCCTTATCATTTCTGAAGGATTCTCTTATTTTCCGGAACCATAAGTTGTCCCAGGCTCATCTTGTATACTCCCTGTCCTAGTCCTGGAATCATTCATTTTCCCAAGGAGGCTGTGTTAATCTTATTAAGGAACGGCATTTAGAAACCGTTTTGGGGCTCCAGATGTGCTCACTGTGAGTTTGGTATCATTGCTTCCAGGACTTCTCAGCAGACAGAGCTGGAAAATATAAGTATGCATACATATGCATACATTTATCTATTTCTACATCTATTTACCTATATATATACACGCATACATATGTATGTGTATGTGTATTACTGAGTCTGTGGAAACAACTTCACCAACTAGAGTGCAGTATTGTGCACAGTTCCTTTTGTCATTTGCTTTACAATTTATAGTCAAAATACTGCTTTTGCAAAATTACTTAGGTTACTCCTTATCTTCTTCAACTCCTTTGGTGTGATGTTATTTGTTTATTTATTTATTTATTATTTTTTAAGTAGGCTCCATGCCCAATGTGGGGCATGTTCTACTGACTGAGCCAGCCAGGTGCCCCTGATTTTATTTATTTATTTAGAAAGATTTTTATTTATTTGAGAGAGAGAGAACACTGGAGTGGGGAGGGGTAGAAGGGGAGGAAGAAAGAATCTGGAGCAGACTCCGCACTGAGCAGGGAGCCTGATGTGGGGCTGGATCCCATGACCATGAGATCATGACCTGAGCTGAAACCAGGAGTCAGATGCTTAACTGACTGAGCCACCCAGGAGCCCCTGATATTATTTATTTTTAATGCAGTTAATTTGTTACTGTTTTATTCTGCTTGAGATTTACCTCCCTCCCAAATCCTGGTTGTTATGTATGCATGTATTTGGTTTGTGATTCACTATCATTGCTCTAAAAGTCGGAACTTTACAAACAGGTAGACTCAAAAATGGTCACTTGGCCTTCATTCCTTACAGTCCATTCCCATTCTCACATTCTTCCCACCCGCCCGCTAGGCAGTTAATCTCATTAGTGTCTGGTTTACTCTCCTGTATTTCTTTTTTGAACAAATGTGCAGATACACGTGTGTTAATTTAAGCCACCTTCTCTGTTACATGGAGGACTGTGCACTAGAGATGTTAAGAGAAGAAACAGAAGAACAAAACCCTATTTTTAACATTTCCACGTACTGAATAACCTGGAAATATAGAACTGGAGAACAGGAGTAGACAGTTATTGAAGCTACATAAACATCGGGTTGTGATAATAAAAGGCAATAGTTAAAAAATAAAATTACTCTACATCAAAAACTAATGACGTAATGTATGGTGATTAACATAATAACATAATAAAAAAACAAATAAAAAATACAATTACTCCAGTATCAGCCTACACCCCTCCTGACAGCATATCCAGCAAAGTTTTTATATGTTCTTCAATGATCAAGAATCCAGAAAAGTTAGAATACAGAGCCAACTTCTACAAAATTTTAACTATTAACTTGCATACGAATGATACTTTGTAAATTATAAAGCATTTTTTGGATGCATTATTTTACTGGGCAACCCCATTATCCTGTGAGGCAGCTGCAAGAGATTTTCTCACCTCCATTTTACATATGGAGATACTAAGGTTCAGTTAATTACAGATGTGTATACCATCTTCACCAGATGGTGAGGCTCCTGGAAAGCAGTGTGTTGTGCCTTATTCACCCCTCTGATGCCCAGCATAGCTCCCTGGTGCATATGGAGTGACAAGGAAACACTGACTGGACAAGATTAAATGGTAAATCCAAGACAAATACCCAGTCAGTGGTCAGGAATCCTAAATGTATTTAGTGAGCCCACAAGCACTGGGCATTCAACAAGCACTTGACATTTACTATATGCTTGGTACGATGCATACAAAGATAAATAAGGAAAGAGCTATGTTCTCAAGGAATTCACCATCATTAAAGACAGATGAATAAACAAGTAATTAGAATGTGATGAGCATGCTATGGCACAGAAATTGTTATGGTATTCATAAAGTACTTTTGAATAATATGGTCCTTTGGGATCTTGGAGTAACGAAGAGTGTCAGACAGACACCTTTAGGGATAAGCCCTTTACTTGGGGCCTGGAATTTCTCCCTATCCCTCTTCTCCCACTGCATTTCCCCCATTCTTTCCTGTATAACTCATTCTTTGTTTTCTCCTTGAAGATGCACCTAATTCTGTCAGGTTTGAGCATCCCCATTTGGAGTTTGCTATTATCCTGTATTTTCTACACACATGTATTTTTTATACTGCATAAATGCTGGAAGTAAAAGGTTGCACTAATCTCTTCCCTCTTGGAACACTGTCTGGTGGATAACACACATGTTACTAAAGTCTCAGTTTTCCTGCTAAGGCAGAATGGAGTAGTCATTAGGTGATCCAAGGTCAATTGCCCTGTTTGGAATCTGACCTCTGCTCTTCCCAGCCATGTGATTGTGGACAACTTGCTTTAACCTTTCTAAGTGTTATTTTCTTCTTCTGGAATTTAAGAATAAAGACAATACTCCAAGATTGTGGTTAACATTAAGTTGATTGTTATAATAATTGTGAAGTGCTCATAAATGTCTCACACTTAACTGGTTAGTTAAGAAAGTTTCTATTATTATCTCTCCTTTACCAAACTACTAGATTATAGCTCACTGTGATGTCTCCTCTGTCCCAGGAACCCTGATACGAACCAGGGGTCAGGACAAGCACTCCAAGAACTGCCACTTTTGACCCATGAACCTTTTCACCTGATGGTCCCCAATTTCACTTCTAGATTTTGGTTCAGTGTCTGTCTACTACCTCTCCCCAGAAAGTCTGATTCCAATATTCTGCTTAAGTCATCTCTATTCCATTATCTTGGTCATGAGGTCAATGAAAATGTAGACTCAATGAGCTTGAAGCATCCTTTGGATTTTGTTAGCAAATGTCTATGCCAAAAGGAATACAAATGCCAATCCATACATCTCGGATCCCTAGAATATCAGGGTGGGAAGGAATGTAGGGAGAAGTCCTCATTTTACAGATGGAAAAAGCTGAGGTCATAAAGCAGTTCAGTAATATTACCAAGATTAGAACTCAATCTGCTCTCTGCAAAGATTGAATTCTTTCCGACCCATAAATAGGCACATGAAAAGAACAAATAGGGTCACTAAATTTACCCTTTTCAGACAAATTAGTCCAAATTCTCTCCTAGTATATAGATATGGAAATCCTTGGGAAATCTAAGCCAAATTTGATTACTCTTTGGGGACCTATCTCTGAGGATTGGGAAATTAAATAAAGAAAATTTTGGAAATTTCAGTGCTATGGACTGAACTGTGTCTCCCTCCAACCTGACCAAATTTATGTGTTGAAGCCCTATCCTCCAATGTGATTATATCTGGAGATATGGTCTTTTAGAATGTAATTAAGGATAAATAAGGTCATAAAGGTGGAGCTCTAATCTAATAGGACTGTGGCCTTTTAAGAAGAGAAAGAGAACCTTCTCTCTGTGTCTTTCTCTCCCTATCATGTGAGGACACAATGAGAAGGTGGCTATCAGCAAGCCAAGAAGAGAATTCTTACCATGAGAACCCAACCACGCTGGTACCTGATCTTGGGCTTCCAGCATCCAGAAATGTGATAAAATTAATTTGTGTAATTTAAGTCACCTAATCTATGATATTTTGTTAGGGCAGCCCAAGCTGACTAACATACCCTGAATGACATCCCATCTGCAATGTCTTTTTAAGTCTTCAACAAACATAACTTAGAGTTGACTTCTGGGGAATAGGGCATGAATTTGCAATGACATTTTTTGCCAAATAAGTGCTCTCCAATTCTGCTAGAATTAATACCAATGCATCTACAATGCTAATGCTAGGTGAGAGGTGGAAGAGGGAAGGAGAGACTCAAAATAATATTGTGCTCACACTGAAAGGGTCAGTGCTTGAGATGACAATCACCAGATTTGGGGAGACATGAGGCAATAATGGAGAGCCCTTCTTATAGTTCAGCAGCAAAGGGGCACGTCTCCCCTCCTATACTCCCACCGGTACAGAACTGCTCCCAGCGGGACACTGAGATTCCTCACTCTAGTCTAATTTTAAGTGAATCAAATGAGGTGGCACTCTGCCACATCCCTCTGGAAACTATTTGAAAATCGAGCAGATCTCATCTTTTGAAAATGTTCCCTGAGTAATGGAAACATGAGGAAGGGGAATATACTACAGACCCCGGATGCATTTTTCAACCACAGTGGAATGCAATATGCCAGACACACTTTTATAGTGGTCAGGATGGACGTGGGAAAGATTTGGGGGAACAGAACAATAAGCTTGCCTGTCGTCTTAAATCACTTTCACCGCTAGATGCTCTGGAGGATTAAATGACACAGTGCTAGGTACGTTGGGAGGGGCTCAATCCCATTTCAATCCAAGACACGTGGATATTATTACATGACAGCTACCATCTAGGTAACAGACTAGGGTTTTCTGCTTTTCATAGAGATATTACAGGGTGAGAAGAGATGAGTTCAGTTAGCAGTCATTCTACCCACCAACTCGCATAGAATTGTAGCCAAGATGTCGGGCAGGGCCTCTCTGAATCGTGAAATTTTTATTATATTTATTTCAGCCCCTGGATTTATATTCCCATCCAAAGCCAATTCCAAGATTTCAATGAGTTCCTAGCAAGATTTTGTTCTCAATATCATCTCTTGTCTTCTGACTTCAGTGTCTATTTGTGCTTCTTTGTTCTACATCTTGTTAACACAATTGTTTTTATTTAGCCCCCTAACCCCATTACATAAGTCCCTCCCAAATTTGGTACTTAACAATCTGGGGGAAAGGCAAAGATGTATTTGAAAGGTAGCAAAGTCTCTCACACTCTCTCACTCAAATAAATAAATAAGTCTTAAAAGAAAATTGGGTGCCTGGGTGGCGTAATCAGTTAAACAGCCGACTCTTGGTTCTGGCTCAGGTTGTGATCTCAGGGTTGTGAGATTGAGCCCTGCCTGTGTTGAGCTCTGAGCTCAGTGTAGAGTCTGCCTAAGACTCTCTCTCCCTCTCCCTGTGACCTTTCCTACCTCAAATCAATCAATCAATCAATCAATCTTAAAAAAGGTGACAAAGCAAATTATTTCCAAAGGTAATGCTAGTTAGCAGTTTGCTAAAAATACTTTTAGTTGTTCCACCCCTAGATGTTTTACCTAACCCTTTACTGCGTAGTCTCAACCAATTTTGACCTTTTTTTCCTCCTGTCTCTAACTCCATCCCCGTAAGCCCACCCCCAGCTCCTATTTTCAGAGTGAAATAAAATTTATCCTGATTTAATACAGTATGCTGAGGGATCATCTGTTGCTGCAACTCTGAAGCTGGAGTAAGATTCCTGAGTTGGGAAGAAGGCAGGGCATGTTTCTTATATGCACAGCATCATGGAAGCTCTGGGTTGGAAGGCATCAGAACTGTCATCTTATCTACCTCACCTCCTCCATACACAGAGGGTAGGAATGTACCAAGCACCTGTCATTTGAATATCTCCAGAAAGAGGAATGGCCAGCCATTTCATGAGGACCCATCATTTACTAAAACCAGCATTTCGATGTGACTAATTTGAGTCTAGAAACCACCCCATTAGGCAATTTTTATTATCTATACCTTATAGGTGAGAAAATTGATCCTAAGAGAGAGAGGGGGATATTTTGCCCAAAGTTCGGGCAAATCAGTTGTAGAACTGCTATTCAACCCAGACATGTTTGTCTCCAGTCTGTCTATAGTGCAGTAAGTAGGGGCACACAGATTTTGGTATCAAGTTGGAATTGAGTTTGGATCCTGAGTCTTCACTTTTTAATTGTATAGCCCTGGCCTCACAGCTTGTTTCCTCACTGAAATAAAAATAATAATAAAATAAAATAAAGAAATAAAAATAGTACCAAACTCCAAAACTCAGGATAATTGAGTTTGCCTTTGTGAATTGCTTTCCATGGTACCTGACATAGTAAGTGCTCAGTAAATTATATGTGTTATTAATAATATTATACCAATTTATTCCTCCGGGCCAAGGTTTGCCCATTAATGAATGGCCATATCTGGACTAGAAGTTCCCATTCTTTCCAGCTCTGATAGTCTATGGTTGTATGCTCAACACTCAATAACTGCCGTGTAGACATTTTTTTTTTTTTTGCATTTACACCCTTCATTTACTTGGGGAACTCATGATAGGAGGAGCTCTTTCCTCCTCTCTCTCCCCCACTTTTTGTAATGCCCCCCCCATGGCAATATAGACAAAATACATTATTACACTACCGCAAAGACACCCCAAGCTTTATGAAAACAAACAGAGGCTTTAGAGTGTTCAACTAATCAATATTTCTGCCACTCCTGTCTTGCATGGGATAGGTGTTCCTAATCAGAGTGAGTGACAGCCACATCTGTTCATTGGGCGAGAAAAGAAAGCTCCATCCAGTGCCCTTCATTTATTCACCACCAAGAAGAGAAACCCAGTCAAAAGAAAAACAATTCTGCCTCTAGTTGTAGCTAATTATCCAGCAGCAGAAAGGCACATGATGGAGGTGCCTGCCTAGTGTCTGAAAGCAGAGCAGATGTTTTCAATTGTTTCCTCCTTTGTAATTTTACCCTGGAAATAAGAATTTAAAACCTGGAAAATAATAAAAATACATGAACCTCACAAAGGGACATACATAGCAGCAGAAGACAAACAGCATGGATAAGAGAGTGAATGTACTTCGAGTCATCACATGGGAGTATTCAGGAATTACTTTTCCAATCAGATCACAACCAAGGGACACAATTGCACCTCTAAATACCTTTTTAATTGAGGGGAAAATATGGCAGATTCTGCTAAATGTATTATTTTTTTTAATAACAGAAAATAGCAGGATTTCTTTATGATGCCAGGATTGAGCACTAGGCCAACACCTATTCGAGAAGCTCTGGTATTCTAACACATTTGGTGTGCAAGAAGAAAATATTGATAAATCCAAGATAATAGAGGAGTTTATTAATAGTGCCATATATTAAGCTTTAGTATAGTTCTAAAAGATTTCTGAATCAGTGTCACCAAAGGTAAGAGATAGAAAGAACCTGAAAATCTGAGTGATCAAGTAAACCCAACATATCCATATTACAGATTGGGAGACTGAGAGATGGAGATGCTAACTTGCTTAAGATCAGAGAATGAGTTAAAGACAAAATGGAAACCATGCCATGAAATTTAGGAAAACCTGAAATATATGGGTAGATAATCATACTTATTTGTCTCCCAGATAACTGAACGTGTTACTTTGAAGAGCGATTAAAACAATTCCAGTTAGCAAGTTTCAAGCTTGTATAGTGAATGATCAGTACACCAAAGAAAGAGAATGCTAATTCAAGACTATAATGTCATCTTTTACTTTCTTCAACCTTGCTCTGGCATAACATTGAGAAAGCAATAAGCCTAAAATGAGTCTTATGTCAGATAGGAATCAGCACCTTTGGGAAAAAAAATGCCAACAGGGAAAAGTAAAACACTAACTAAATGAAATGTTTACATTTACTTCTTGAAAGAAGGTAATCTATAGCCTCATAAGAGGAAGTGCCTCACATAATAATAAACTGCAATTTGAAAATTCAGAATATCTACTTGACATCATAGAATCCTATTCTTTAGGAGGGCCTTGGATGCTGCCTGGAGCTGTCCCATCTGATACAGCATCCCATCCCATTTTAGACTTCATGAGCGCAACAGCGCAGCTTTATTGTGAAGGCCTCCATTGAAACAAAACAACTAGAATCCAACACACGTAACTGACAGAACATTCTTCCTTATTTTTAGCCAGAGTTAGGCTCTCTGGAGTAGTACTTTTTGGTCATTGTTGGGCCTTCAGTGACCTCAATAAGCAAGTCTAGCTCAACAATTGCCCTTTAGATGCTGGAGACCAGAGGTCATGTGCTTCCTAAGGCTTTGTGTTTCCAAACCATGACCTAGTCCTTTCCATTTGGAAATTCTACAGTCTTTGGTGCTATCATGGTTAATTTTATGTGTCAATTTGGCTAGGCTATGGTACCTATTTGTTTGGTCAACACCAGTCTGTATATGAATACCTAACGAAGGTATTTTTTAGATGTAGTTAACATTTAAATTACTAGACTTTCAATAAAGTAAATTATTCTCTATAACATGGGTGGACCTCACCCAATCAATCGAAAGCCTTAAGAATAAAGACTGAGATTTTCCGAAAAAGGAATTATTCTCAAGACTGCAACATAGAAATCCTGCCTCAGTTTCCAGCTTGCTGTTCTGCAAAATTTGAACTCAAGACTGCAACATCAATATCAATTCTTACCTGAACTTCTAACCTGCCAGCTTGCTCTATGGGTTTCAGACCTAAGGGCCCCCGCATTCACATAAGCCAGTTCCTCAGAATAAACCAATCTCTTCCCTTCCCCCACTTCTCTCTCTCTCTCTGCAATAAAAGACATTTTTATAGTCTTTTTTTTCCCCTAATCTTTGCCCATATTGTGGATAAGACAATGTCAGAAATGAAAGAAGAAGGGAGGGTGTTTCATTTCCCTCTAGTGTTGGAGATGTGGCAAAAACCAAAAGCCTCCCAATTGTATAGGCATTTAACATTTACAAATAAAAATTTTTCTCAGGGAATCCTAACTTCAATCCCATAAGCTAGACATTAACTCCATTTTACAGATGAGAAATGAAGACCTGGGGATATAAAAATGATGTCCCCAAGACCTTTAGGCTTATAGGTAGAACTCCAAGTCTGATATTCTCCCTACCACCCCTTTCTATGGCTTCTTCATAATAAGAGGACACGGGAGCTATGGACAAGATTCTTCTGTGGCTGCGCTGCCCACTCATGGGAATCTGACCCCCCATCTTGACCAGAGAAGGCAGAAGGAAAGACCTCTGCAAAGGTCAGACCATGCACTGCCTGAGGCTATTGTTCTCCATTCCAGCCTCAAGAGCTCTAAGAGATCAATGAAAGCATACATTGGGAAATAACAGAGGCATGAGAAAATTTTACAGATTGGCTAGTTTTCACTTCCTGTTGGCTTTTCCAGCACATTCTTGGCACCAGATGAGAGTAATGTGGTAATGTGGTAAAAGGTCTCTCTGAGATGCTCCCCATTTAGAGACAGGGGGCAGTGAGATACCCTAGCCCTTGATGCCCTAAGGGCTTGTCTGGACATCCTGAGGTTTTCATAGTAACCAATGTGGTCAACTTTTTGCCATATCAAGTAGGTTTGCATTTTAGAGAACCTCAAGGCATCAACATTATGGCACTAGCTATACTTTTGCTGCTGACTCTGTTTTGGAAATGCCAAAAAAGGAGGTTTACTTCATGCTTACTTGATGTCTAAAGAAAATATGCAAGCTCAATCTTGTCTTGTCCTAACTGGCATAATCACCCGTTGCAATATGCATTTCACAGGATTAGAACCAGTAACAAGAAGTCACATTGTGCCCTATCTTAAAGAAAATAAGTATCTAGGCCCTGAACTTGGAAAACAGATTCAGTAAGGGAGTTAACTCTCACATTTTAAAAGAATTCCCCTGGCATGATGTAACAGCAGCAGCTATGACTTACTGAGCACCTACTATGGGCCAGGTATTTTAATCAGCAACAATTGCGCCTCGGATAAACCTCATTGGCTATGATACTGCCACTGCGCAAAGCTGGGCCAGGTATTTTATAGACATTATTTACATTTCTCAATTTTCCTAACAACCGTGGAAGGCATGTAGGAGAAAATTGATACTTGGTAAAAGGAAATAACTTACTGAAGGTCACATAGCTAGAAAATATCTACCTCTGGCAGGCTTGTCTAGGAGACATTTCTGCTACTACACTGAAGCATTTGTCTTTAGATCACATATAAAACATGTTAACTATTTAGATGGGAGAAATCTTCCCCCCAACACACACACACACACACACACAGACATTCTTCCTATTAAAATGGAACTTAAATGACATCCTGACAAAAACAGCTATTCCATCAAACAAAGTATACTTATCTTTCAGGACATAGAAAGTGGCTATAGTTATATTAGGTGTTCAATTAATACTCGTGAAATAAAAAATGCATCATTTATTCCAATTGATCCAAAACATTTCACCTAAGACCTTCTCTTCCTACCAACCTATTAGATATATTTCTAAGAAGAAAGTCACTAATTATTTCTATAAGTATGCACAGAGCACGTACTGTGGTGGGGGATGTAGTTCGAGGAACTGGGATACAGTTTTAAAGACAAGAGCTTGCTGGCTACTAGGGAGGCAACAGTCATCCAGGAGAGATGGGCTCGTAAACTGACAGTATCTATCAGACACTGTGATTAGTCCTAGGTATGTGCACATGCAACCCATGAGAGCACAGTGGAGGACTATATAGAGAGCCATAGAAAGAGATGAAAATCTGCAGTGTCCCAGTGCTTGGCCAAACGTAGTGTCCCCTTGTTCTTTTATGCTTATTCTCGAAGAGGCCTTTACGTGTGACTCTAGGTTTTTCTCCTAGCCCCATAGGGTCATGAGGTTTGGCAACTGTGTAGATCATTTTCAAACTAAATTTTGTTTTTCACCATAGCATAGGCTAGGGAATTGAAAAGCTCCACAGCAACACAACACTTAGAAATCCTAGATATAATTAATATGAGAGTTCCTTTTAAATGCATAGTTGAATTCACAAGAAAGTAAGAAAAATGCCTAAGAACCAAAAAACCAAAGAAGGAATTGAGATCCAGATGATGATCAAACAAGTTTATGCTGTGGCCGCCCAAGGAGGGTGGGTGAGGCTTTTGTTGGGGTCTTGGTAACGTAGGGTTGGGAATAAATTACCCCAGGGGATCTGGAGAGAAGGATTTGGGCCTGATCCTGGATGGAAATGGAAATTTAGACTTCTGCATCAAGTCAGAACTCTCAAAATTCTATGCCTCTGTTAAAGGTGGACTACTCTTACATCTGCCCTCTTGAGAAACAGTATCATTTATGCCAGTCTGTCCCTGTAGAGCCTGGGAAGTGACAACCCAGTCCAACGTAATGCTATTATTTCCTTTTTATGTAAATGCCTTTACATGTTCTGTGTCTTTTTCCATTAAAGAAAGCTTATCTCTCTTGTCCTTGGCTCTTGGTTGAAAAAAAGTTTAATAAGAGGTTTCATAATGAGGGGCACCTGGGTGGCTCAGTCAGTTAAGCGTCTGCCTTCGGCTCAGGTCATGATCCCAGGGTCCTGGGATCGAGCCCGCATCAGGCTCCCTGCTCGGCGAGAAGCCTGCTTCTCCCTCTCCCACTCCCCCTGCTTGTGTTCCCTCTCTCGCTGTGTCTCTCTCTGTCAAATAAATAAATAAAATCTTTTTTTTTTAAAGATTTATTTATTTATTTGAGAGAGCGAGAATGAGAGAGAGAGTACATGAGAGGGGGGAGGGTTAGAGGGAGAAGCAGGCTCCTCGCCGAGCAGGGAGCCCGATGCGGGACTCGATCCAGGGACTCCAGGATCATGACCTGAGCCGAAGGCAGTCGCTTAACCAACTGAGCCACCCAGGCGCCCCTAAATAAAATCTTTTAAAAAAAAGAGAGAGATTTCATAATGATATGAAATGCTTTTTGATAAACTTGTCCAAATATTCATTAGAAGGGTTTGTTCCATTTTACATTCTCTCCAACTGTGTATGGGGGTTGCAGTCCATTGCCATCCCTCCTTACCAACCTCTGGGCACTATACAAAAAATATTTTAATCATTGCCAATCTCATAAAAATAAAATAGCATATATTTTTAAATTGAAGGTGCATAGAATTATTTTCCTGTAAAGTCAAACATCCTTCCACATGTGTTCCAACTATGTTTATGTCACTTGTGAATTATTATTACACGTCTATGTGTCAACTTCCATTTTTCAGTTTAGTCCTTTTTGTTGTTAATAGTAAATTACACTTAATATTTATTATCTATTACCAATTACCAATATTTAACACCTATACATCATGCTTATACAGCATATTTCTGTCAGGCACTATTTTTAATGATTGACATGCTAATATTCACTTAATCCTTATGATAAATCCTAAAGGGTAGAGACTGTTATCATCCCCATTGATACACAGGTCAAAACAGATTCAGAGAGGTTGACTAACTGATAAATATCTTGGGGACTTAACCCTTTTGTTTGGTATGTCTGCTGACTCCTGCACATTGAATTATTGTATTGTGTGCTTTGTAATTAAAATTGTGAGCTCATTTTCAAGCTCACAATTTTTCTGGGACAATCCAGTGGGACCTGAGATGAAGGCATACTCCCTCAGAGATTTTCATTTGCCTATATTATACATTCTGGATACTTCACTGGTGATTTTAAATAGTATTGAGATCTATTTTATATGCCATAAAGTTTACCTGTTTAAAGTATACAAATCAGGGGCACCTGGGTGGCTCCATCGTTAAGCGTCTGCCTTCGGCTCAGGTCATGATCCCAGGGTCCTGGGATCGAGCCCCGCATCAGGCTCCCTGCTCCGCGGGAAGTCTGCTTCTCCCTCTCCCACTCCCCCTGCTTGTGTTCCCTCTCTGGCTGTGTCTCTCTCTGTCAAACAAATAAAATCTTTAAAAAAAATAAAAAATAAAAATAAAGTATACAAATCAATGATTTTTAGTATATTTACAGAGTTGTGCAACCATCATTATAATCTAATTTTAAAACATGTTTATCACACACAAAAAATTTTGTATCCATTAGTAATCACTCCCCCATTCCCCCCCAATCCACCAATCTACTTTTTGTCTCTGCAGATTTGCCTACTTGAAACATTTCATATAAATGTATCATACAGTATGTGTTTTTTGTAACTGTCTTCTTTTGCTTAGGAAAATACTTTTACTTTCTCAGCCTAAGGATTAATGGACAATGCTAGTTATACAAATGAAATCTACAAACCCACATGATGTTCAGGTCCATATCTATGGAGTCTGGGTCATTACCAATTCCAGTTTCTTATACCCAGTAAGGGGGCCATTGCTTAGCCAAGTCTCCAAGATGACAGGGAGGCACTTAGGACATAAAGCCCCATAAAACATGGAAAAGGGGACTTATACCTATGTGTGTAATCTTCATTCTAAGCAGTGATATCATTCCTAGCATTCTGTTCCTGTGGGGAGCTGGGGACTGGGAAGTTACACCCTGGTCTAGGGCATACTGTGTTATCTCCTTCTTTAAGTAAATATCTCCATGTGTTTCAGTATCATTTTCATTAAAGTAACTTTGCAGTATCTGGATCCATTGGTGTCTTTCCAATGATTATAGAGTATGATACGTGTGGCAAGCATACTGTAAGAATACAGATTATTTCAATGATATAATTAGCAGATTAATGTGATAGTCATGAACACAACCCTTATCCAGCAATTAGTGAATACCCATTTCTTCATAATCCAGTTCTTTGTTAGATATTCATTGAGATCCATCTATGGCTAGACAGTCTTGTAAGAGTATGAGCTATGTTACTGAATAAAATAAAGATCTCTGGTCTAAGAATCTTAAGTTCTAATGAAAGAAACATGCTTTTTTTTTTTTACATGTGGAACAATTATACAAATGGAAATAATAGAATCTAGCTGACCAATTTAAAGATAGGGAAATAAAATAGAAAAGTAAAATGTCACACCCAGAATCTCAGAGTCCTCCACTCAGATCTTCTTATGTCTACCTTATCTGTGGCCACTGCCCAGCACAAGCAGAGAGCCAGAAGTACTGGGAGTTCATATCCTTCCCAAGTGGCTCTTACCAATGAAAGATGGGTGCAGCAGTGTGAAAACCCAGTTCCCTTGCCTTGAGTCAGGACAAACTCTGAGAAGTAACATGCTCCAGAGCTCCCTATGGGATCAGGCTGAGATGGGGACTTCATGTGAAATCACACCCTTACTTGATTTCATCCCAACCCTCTCCTGCTTCTCCCTTATCAGTCTCTCCTGGGAGCATTTCCTTAATAAGTAACATGTGCATGAATCCTCATTCCAGACATTGCTTTTGGGAAAGCTAACCTAAGACATAGCATTAGTAAATGGTGGAGCCAGAATTTCTGTCTGTGATCTCTGTATCCAAATTTCATACATTCTCTTTTATACCACAGAGGGGAGGAAAATAAAACTCAGAGAGGTTCGTATTTTTTCTTAAGGCCTTGCATTTTGTAAGGGACACAAATCTAGTATTCTAGAATCCTGCGATGTGAGCTGTACCACATTGCCTTTTAAAACTTATCACAGGGAAATAAATCTATATCCACTAGCAAAGATTTCTTACAATCTCCCAATCAGAATTGTATTTATACTCTGAGTCCCAGTTTCTCCATCTGTGGAATTAGAACACTGCTGATTTCTTCAACACTTTTTCTTTTTTTTTTATTAAACGGAGTAACGCAGGGAAAATGCTTGGTGTAACACTTGACACACAGCTACATGCTTAGTGTAGGTTGTCCTTCACTGAAGAGCCAGGGTAAAGAAAATTTAACCAAATATGGACTCCAGTGATCAAAACTGTTTTTGGCCAACCACAGGATTTTCTTGAAGCAAAACCTCCATTTCCGGAAAAATACTGAAAAATAACAAACAATCCTGTCAGTTCCCCATACAAAATGGACTGCATCAATGTCTCCATGGACCTGGTGGATAAATAACGGAGCTCATATGTTCAGAAGGTTTCTTAATAAAGTCCAGCCCCTTCCCAAAGAAGAAAAGCCACGGAATACAGGCATGCCACATTAAAACTGCAGTGACCCAGCCAGCCCTTCCTAACTGCTAACTAGGCAATTCTCAGGAGCCCAGGGAGGAAATCTACAAGGATATAAACATGAAATGAACCAAGCGTGCAATTGATTTTCTGTTCTCTCTCTTTTTTCCCTTCTGTTTTGTTTTGATGTGTGTGTGTATGTGTGTGTGTAATATTTATTTATTTTTATCATCATCAGGACATTAGTACTCAGAGGGAGGAAAATGCCTCTTGAATGAGATGTTTGTAGGGAAAATTACAAGGCAGAGGATGCTGACTTTGACCGAGCAATGCCCTCTGAGGATTGGGGTGGATCAGAATGGCTTCTCATGTTTTTTCTGCTCCCCTAATGGAAGTAAAATAACAACATGAAATAGAGGGGATGGAACAGCCAGCAGGAGGATAAATACCAAGAAAGCGATGTAAACACAGCCCCCAATTTCCCCAGCGAGTAAGAAAATGAGGAATGTGTTATTTATCTCTTTGTAATCTGCAAGGCAGAGTATGGAGCTGCCCTCCTTTGGGAATATCTTCTATAAATAATCAAAGAATTGCAGGATGGGGGTTTGAATGAAGTGAAGGAACCCAGGGGACAGAACTTCTCCAAATTCCAGATCTTTCAGACATCTCTTCCAGGATGCCACTCTTGATCCTTCAAGGCAGGAAAAGAACAGGAAGAAGAGGCCCTTTGAAACTTTAGAAGTCATTGACTGTGCCCACTCCCCTTGTTATTTTAGGTTAGAAAAATTGGGGCACCTGGGTGGCTCAGTTGGTTGGACATATGACTCTTGATTTCAGCTCAGGTCATGATCTCAGGGTTGTGAGATGGAGCCCTGCATTGGGCTCTGTACTCAGCAGGGAGTCTGCTTGAGAAATTCTCTCTCCCTCTCCCTCCCCCCACTCTCTCTCTCTCTCAAATAAATAAATAAAATCTTAAAAAAAAAAAAGGAAAGAAAGAAAAATTGATGCAAACTATAGCTAAATGACTTCTTAAGATTGCCCTGCACTTGAGATGAATTTGTAGTGTGGGTTCTGGAATGAAACCACCCAGCCTAAACTCTGCATTTATTAATCATTGAGTGTTTTACCTTGGGAAAGTTACTTATCTTGGGACAGTTATTTACCTTCCCCAAGTCTCAGTTTTCTCATCTGTAAAACTCATAATAAAACTCATAATAATTCCCACTTAGTAGGATTGCTAGAAGAAAAAACATGGTAATGCACACGAAACCCTTAACAGAATGCCTAAAATATAGTCAGAGCTCCATAAAGCCTACACATTATATTCTTCTTGTTATTGTTGTTCTTAGTCATTAAGAAATAGAAGTAGAATCTAAATTTATGTTTTCCATCTTCAAACCCACTGTTCTTTTCTCTTCATTCTGTCATTTTTAATCTCTTAAGATTTCACATTTTCAGCAAGGTTTATTGTTCCAATATATAATACCTGGTGACATATATATCTGATGCAATCAGGCAATAGGTTGCTTGTGGAACTTCTCACCAGACCTCAGCTCATACAAATCCAATATACTTCAATAAATGCTAGCCAGATAAACATGGTCCTATTTCATCAGATATAAAGAATACTGATGGATTTGCCTTGGCAAATGGAGTCAACATTCTCTGATAAAGATGATTCAGTGTTTGCTGAATATGAATTGAAATGATTTAAATCCATCCTTGTAGGGAAACCTGGATCTTTTTTAGAAAGGGCAGGGTTAGATGTCCTTGTCCTGGGACTTAAAGAACATGAGGGCTTTACATGAAGAAAGGAAAACACAGAGGGCACTCCAGGTGGGCCAACCACATAAGCCATGGTACTAAGGACTAGTAGAACTTACTTGTAAGAACATTCTTTAATCTTTGGGCTTCTTCTTTAAAGTCACTCCATGAAAGATGCTTTCCTCAGTGTCCCCATTTAATAGTTTCTACTTTTCTCCCCTCTCTCATAGCATCCTACAGTTTCCCTTTGAAGTATGTTATGATTTTTTGAAACAAAATATCCATTCATGCACATTGTTGGGTGTAGAGTGGGGTGTACATATTTTCAGTAAACAGCAGTCTCCTCCAGTAGGCTGTAAGTTTGCTCAATAAGGGTAAAAATCTGTCCTGTTTTTACCCATAACTGTCCTGTGTCTAGTGCCATGCCTACCTGAAACATTATAAGTTGTATTAAACATTTCTTCATGGAACGAATGGATATATGCATGGGGCAATCAGGAGACTCACTGCATAGAAGGAGGTATTGTGACACAGAGAAAGATGGATGAGGGGTTCCCGTAAGGACCATGGATAAATCCCGAATCCTCTTTGAGCCTTCACTCTCTTTCTCTAAAGTCAGAGGTAGACTTGAGGCCACTGTGTGGGTTGTTCTAGGTTTGTATGATTCCCTGATTATTTACTTG
This sequence comes from Neomonachus schauinslandi, assembly GCF_002201575.2. Classification (NCBI taxonomy): domain Eukaryota; kingdom Metazoa; phylum Chordata; class Mammalia; order Carnivora; family Phocidae; genus Neomonachus; species Neomonachus schauinslandi. Next base: position 75,471,465 of record NC_058415.1, on the reverse strand, counting down.
GAATTTTGCATTTTACTAGCTCATACCCATTGGTAAGAACACAGATAAGATAGTGCTTTCTAATAGGCAGAGAAAGGATAGGGGAGGGGTTTATTTATTTCTTATTTAAATGTCCATTTAGCACCTGCTATTTTCAAGATCCTAGGGGAGCCGGAGTTGACTAAAATATGACTCCTGACTTTGAATAGCAGAGACCGAGAATGAAAGGAGGATGGGGATTAAAAAGGACAAGGAGAAAGAGGAGGTGGAAGAGGAGAAGACGAAAGAGAATGAGGGGGAGGAGAAAAGGCATTTTATGGAGCATGGTGCCATATATCTTACACATCTTATCCCATTTTACAAATGTTGAAACGGAGGTTCAAAGCCATTGGTGGGACTGCATTTGTACCAAGTCTGATTGCTCATGGTCTTGACTCTGGGGCCCAGATCCCTACCCTACTGCCTGCTGAAAACACAAATAGGTAAAGGGATGTGATGAGAACCTTGCCCAGGAGCGCTACTGTGGGTATTGTCAGTCCAGTCCTAAGCTCTTACTCCTGTGGAGTCTCCCTCTCAGTGCCTCAGCATGCTCTTCCCTCTTCCCCCGCACTTGCCAAAAGGAGAGAAGAGGAAAAAAAAGCTTCCCAGAGCCAGCTGCAGAGACAAAGACTATTTTCCCTGACAGGTACCACAAGAAAGGAAGCTTGCAGAGGCACGGGCCAAAGATGGGGTGGGGAAATGGCAGGACCGGATCCATGAAAGCCTGAAGCACTTTGGCTCCCCTCCTCAGCTCTCCCTTCCCTTCTCTTGCAGCTTTTAAGTTCCATTCCTTATTTCAGTGGGATTTGGGGATTGCACTGAAGTTGCAGTAATCAGAGGTGCCGGAGGCAAACTGATTTTTCAGCTTCCAAGAAAAACAATTATCCTAATCTGGTCTGCCTTCCCTGCTTCTCCCTCAACCGTGGAAATTCACTAGGTTCAGAGACCACTGTCCTAGAGGAGACATACACTTTGTGGGACTACACTCTGCCCAAACTTCTCTTTTTTTTTCCCTTTCTCATGTTATTTCCCATTGGTTTATCAAGCATCTACCCATGCTTCAGGTAACTAGTATTCACGGAGCCCTTACTGGGAGCCCAGTGCTTAGTCAAAAGCATTAGATACATTATTGCATTTAATCTGCACAATGACCCACAAGATATATACAATCATAATCATGTTCCTTGTTTATCCTGGAGATTTAAGTAACCTGTTCAAAGTCACAGCTATTAAGAAGAGGAGCCAATATTTGAACTCCATTGTCCAACTTCAGAGCCTGTGTTCTTAACATGTTATTATAGAGTCTCTCATCCAGAATCCTATATGTTCATTTACCATTCTTTTATAAACCTTAAAACCAAGGCACAGAGAGCTGAATGATTTGTCCCAGGTTACACAGTTTGAAGGTGGTAGAGGCATTATTTGAATTCTAGTCCATCTAATCCCAGTGACCATGCTGTTCTCACCATGTCCAGCTCTGTATGGAGTCTGCTATGCCAGGGTTGAAGGTGACCATAAAATGTTTGCATCTTTATTCCTTCCTTCCTTCCTTCCTTCCCTCCCTCCCTCCCTCCCTCCTTCCTTCCCTCCCTCCCTCCTTCCTTCCTTCCTAGATTTATTTATTTTAGAGAGAGGGAGAGAAAGTCCTAAGCAGACTCCATGCTGAGTGAGTGTGAATCCCGACACAGGGCTCCACCTCACCACCCAAGATCATGACCTGAGCCGAAACCAAGAGTTGGAGGCTTAACCGACTGTGTCACCCAGGAGCCCAAAAATGTTTGTATTTCAAAGAGACCATCTTGGTTAGCATGTGGAGCACTGCTCAAGGCAAGCAGTGTGGACAGTGTAAGTCAGTCCTTCTCACCTACACCAGGGCAGGGCTGCAAGTTTCTCTTTTCTATTTCTTTCTTCTTCGGGGATGCTCGCCCACATGTTCATTTCAGTCTGATTTCCACTGTCAGAATGAGGCAGGTAGAATAGGGACATGTTGGGTAACTGCAGGAGGAAGAAGGACAAGGAACAGAGAAACCTGACACCTGACAGGGTGGATGTGACAACTGAGTAAACCCTGGAATAGCTCTGTGGTTTCTCATGGACACAGGCATCCTGTTGTTGCTCAAACCCAGGGCATGCACGAGCATCAAGCCCCAGGTAGCCTGCAAATGACCGAGAAGGAATGACCCCTCCACTGGGGGCCCTAGAGGATTCTGAGTAGATAATATAGATGGAGTATCTGTGAAATCAGACTGCGCCTGTGCAAAGTAATGCGTATGAGCTAGCAGAGAGCATGCGCAATGGTATGCAGCGTTCCTGGAAGTCCCCACTTACTGCAAGAACCTTGTATGAATATTTCACCCTTGATTCTAATTGCCCTCAAAGATCAAAGCCCCACATCTACCCGGCGCATCTCAGATCCTCTTTCCGAGTGCCCTGCACTCCCTCCTTGAGTGTGTACTTTTGCTTTGCAGTAAAACTTCTATAATTCGCTCTGACTCCTTGAATTCTTTCTCAGGGCGAAGCAAAAAACCTGGCGCTGGCTGGTGGTTGAGGTCAGGCGGTGAGAACTCCCCCAGTCTCCAGTATCAAGATAAAAAGGGGGAAAGGTAGCATTTGCTTCAAACACTGCATTTCCCTAGGGAACACCCAAGCACTTTTGAAGACTCTTACATTTCAATGATTTCAAGAACTTACGTTTTTAAGGGCTCTGAAATACAAATCAGATGATTAGGCACAGACCTCTCTTCAGAATTGCTATTAAATCAACATTTGACTTTTGGGGAGGTCACTTTCTCTTTCTGGACTTCAGTTTCTTAGAACCATTAGGCAAGGGAATTAGATCAGATTTGAGCAACATTTCTGAGAGTAGGTACCAGAATCACCTAGTGGTGTGTGCTTGTGTGCATGGGTGTGTGTGTTTTCAATCCAGACTCTTACAGCCCCAACCCAGATCTACTGATCAGAATTTCTAGGGCTGAAGGGTAAAAATCTGCCTTTGAAATAAGCACACCAAGCGATGCCCACTGAAGCTGGATTGAAGGACTTAAAATTCATTGACCTTCATGAAAATAAGCAAGAAAGAGGAAAGAAAGATCAGGGAAGGGAGGGAAGAGGAAGTTAGGAAGAGAGTGGGAAGAGAGAGGAAGTTAAGCTCCCAGAAAACCTTTCTTTTATTTCCTATCGTAGCTATGGAGAAATAAGCGTAAGGTAGATGGAGGGTGAGAAGAAGAAAGGAGGTGGCCATGGATTGGTGAAATTTTAAGCGTATATGCATGTATACTGATACACAAAGCATGTTTATATAAATATATGCATATCCATATATGTATATGTAGCACTTGGCATGGTATCCAAAGCACAGATGAGGTAAAATAAATTTTTTTTTTTATCATTTTCATTATCATTTCGCATTGACTATGTATGTGGAGCCTCCATTTCCAAACGCCTTCCACCCTCAAACCCCTCTTCATTACTGGCTACATAATTTGTGGGGGCCAGTGCAAAATGAAAATGCAGGGCCCCCTGTTCAGAAATGACTGGGAATTTCAAGAACATAGTGTCAAAACACTAAACGAAGCACAAGGTCCTACTAAGTTCAGGCACATCCCTGATACTGGCCCTGGTCCTAATAGGGGCCTAATGTTCTCTTCTGTTTGCCCAAAGCATTTGATTATACCAATAACAAAAGTTCCATTTAGACCACTGTTCTGTCTTTTGTTGTATAGAACCCTGCCCCTTCTTTTAGATGATTACCTGCTTGACTACAGGGATGGTTTGCTTCCCTAGTCGTAGACCCAACACACAATGTAGAACTTCACACCGCTGCTGCTAAATAGTGTTTTGCTGGACTGATTGACAGGCACAAGGGGATGGGAAGAATTACAGGTGGGGAGGCTGATTTGAGACAGTTTCTAGAAAGTCTTAAATGATAGGTCTGGGTGTTTAGACTGTATGCAATGGTCAATGAAGTTTCTTTAAGATTATTGTCTTGGCTTTGTTTATGTGGCTTGAATAGTGTGGGTGCTTCTTCTCCAATGACTGATGATATAGTGATTTATAATAAATATATATTTGTTCTCTGTCCTTGTTTCTGGCACTTAACTCCTAAAACCCTTGGAATTTCTTGGGTGATTAGAGCAATAAAGGTGTCTTTTGTTATGTTAATTAGGTAACTTGGGAACCACACCTAAGGATAGGGGCTGGTTGCCAGGAGAACCACGCAAGTGATTAAAGGGTTGAAACTTTTAGTCCCAACCTCTCTGACCTCTGGGAAAGAGAGATAGGTTGGAGATTGAGTTTAATCGCCAAGGTCCAATTATTTAATCAATCATGACTCTAAAATGAGCCTTCATAAAAACTCCTAAGGACTGGGTTAGGAGAGCTTCCAGGTTGGTGGTCTTGGGAGAGTGGCATTCTCTGAGAGGGCATGGAAGTTCTGTGCCCTTTTGCCACACCTTGCTGTGTGTATCACTTCCTTCTGACTGTTCCTGAGTTATATCCTTTTATAATAAACCAGCGATCTAGTAAGTATAATGTTTCTCTGAGTTCTGTGAACCGCTCTAGCAAATTGATCAAATCAGAGGAGGGGGCCATGGGAACCTCTAATCTATATAGCCAGTCAATCAGAAGCACAGGTTTGTGCGTGGGGTCTGAGGGGTTTGGGGTGGGGGGCAGTTCTGTGGGACTGAACCCTCAATCTGTGGAATCTGATGCTATCTCCAGGTAGACAGTGTCAAAATTGGATAGAATTGTAGGACACCCAGCTGGTGTTGGAGCATTGCTTGGATGTGCCAGAGAGCCCTCTCCTCTACTCATTAAAAATTAAGTCCAGGAACCCAAAAAGACCCTAATCTCTTTATAATATATGTATTATATATATTGCATGCATTGTTTTTTCTCTGATTATAACTGGTATATAGGTTAATTGAGGAAAATATAGGACGTAGATCAAGTATGAAGGAAAATATAAAAATCACCCATAATCATGCATGAGAACTGTTAAATGTTAGAATATTTTCTTTAAAAAATACCAAACACATATACTATTGTATCAGACCCACTCCAGAGATTGAGTAACATCCATCAGGTTAATAAGCCCCTGCTGCTATTAATCCTAGATATGTAACACAGTGTCAGCCAAATAAGAAGCAGCTGGACCCAAGACTACTTTGCAATGTAGTGTCTTCCCTGGTAACTTCTTAAAACACTCTTCTTAAAAACTTTTAAAAACACTCATGTTGCACTTACCATGAGCCAGCATTATTCTCAGTATTTTGAAAATATGAACTCATTTAGCACTAATAACAATTGTATGAAGCAGATACTATTATTATTATCTCTATTCCATAGATGAAGAAACTGAGGGCTGAGAGGGAGCAAGTGATTTATCCAAGCTCACATCTGAAAGTGCTCATATTGTTACCACTTTCCATATTCTCTATCTGTGGTGTGGTAGGTGGAATTATAGCCTACCATCAAGGGTGTCCTAATCCCCAGTACCTGTGAATACATTACTTAACATATCAAAAGGGACTTCTCAGATGTGATTAATAAGGATCTTGAGGTGTCAAGTTTACCCTGGATTATCTAAATCCCATGAAATCACATGAGTCCATATAAGAGACAGGAGTGTCAAGGTCAGAGGAAAGATGTAATGACAGAAGCAGAGATTGGAATGATATGGGGCCATGGGCCATGGAATACAGGCAGCCTCTAGAAACTACAAAAGGTAAGGAGACAGATTCTCTCCTGGAGCCTCCAGAAGGAATCATGGCTCTCTGACCCCTTCATTTTAGCCCTGTAAGACCCTTCTATAAAATTTCTGACCTCCAGAATATTAAACCTGTGATGTTTTAAGCCACCACGATGGTGATAATTTGTTATAGCAGCAATGCAAAACTAATACAAAGGCATATAGAATTCATATTCTATGTCTCAGAGCCTGTAAGTGAACTTCACAGGTGCTATGCAAATCATATTTTAAATGAGAGGATCTCGAGCATCCCCTACTCCAAGCTATTTGGTACTAAAACAACAGATGAGCACACACACACTATACACACATGCATGAATATATTCAACTTTTTGTGTTTATCTGGCTTCCCATTTACTATTACTTGAGAATTTACCTGTCATTAAACATTATGTACCAGGACCTTTCTTGATGACTTTGAGTCTCAGCACATTATCAGTTACCAGCTATTAATGTAGGGTAGGGTAAGGGCTGTGGAATTGGTTTTGCCATGTGGCTTATCCCCCATGTGGATACAGAGGAAATGCTAGAGTTGATTCAGATAAAGGAGGCTTTGGAGAATCGTATATACACTCTGGACTTCAGTGAATATGGACACAGGAACCTGGCTAATCCTGATAAGGCCTAACACTTGCTGAAGGAGTCTTTGGCAGCTGGAAGTGGGCATGGCTGTTGGTGTCCCACTTTCTGCCATGATGGGGGAAGGCACATGTGTCCTCCGGGGCAGACAAGGCAGTAAGCCCTCAGGTGTCTTCGCCACTCAAAAACTGCCTGCAGGGTGAGGAGACCCAACAGAGACAATCTGTGTAAGGTTGAGGGATAGATTGCAGAGCTGAGGTATGGTCAGAAATATTCATCCAGAGGGGCATTGGAATCAGAAAGCATCAAATGGGAGGGTCCTGGTGATGGTAGGGTTAGAGTGGGAGTATGCCTAGTAATTCCCAAAGCACCCCACAGAGGTAAAAGCCAAGCTTTGAACATGTGTCGTATTCAGTCCAGTGTTAGCTTTAAATTGTACTGGTCAACAGGGTTGCCTCTATCCCTATATCACCTAGTGAACATTTTATAAAAGACACACTCTCATTTTGGGGGCAGCACAAAACTAGCTGATAAAGCAATTAGGTGATAATTTACAAAAATGCTCCCTTCTCTCAAGTAGAAGCAGCCCCACCAGAGTATATAGTTTCCCCAGTGAGCTAGATTCCTTGCTCCATTGGCTGGGTACCCTTATGCAGTATGTAACCTACACAACTGTACATGGCAATCCTGGTGGGCAAGTGACACGTCCTTTGCTTCTTTCCCCCATCATCTCAGCCTAATCCCCTCTCCATTTCATAATGAGTCTGGGAGGAGGAATGGAAGAACATGGCAGGGAAATGACGAAGGGGCTGCTAACAAGTCCTTTACCTCTTCCTAGGTTTTCTAGTTATGTGGACCAAAGCTTGGGAAAGGGAACGTTTTTTAGTTGGCTGAGATTGGCTTTGGGTTCTACACTGTGCTAGGAAACAAGATTATGTATGAATGTCTAAGAAGGATCAGAGAAAGTATGAGATTCCCCCGAGATACAAACCAGGAGTATGGGGAGGAAATTAGTCTATAGAGTAAGTGAAAGAAGTAATGATGAAAAGAAAAAAGTTCCTTTCTACTTGTACCTACAGATCAGTACTTTCAAGAAGCCAGTGATGAATATTGTAAAGAAGTTACCTTCAAACATATTATGAAGATCTCTGTGAGAAACTATAATGTGTTGGTGGGTGGGGAGGTGCTCAGTGACCTTGTCTCTGGGTCTCTTGTTCCCACTTCAGCCACAGCAAGTCCCCTATGATCAGTTTTATTTACTGGACTTTGTGAAATTTCACTTAAGTGAAGATTTTCACAGTTGGAAATATTTGAGTATCACTAGTTTAAGACATAATTTTTTTTAACAGGTGCTTATAATTAAATATGCCTTTTATTATAATTGACTGCATACACATTTAACTGTCCCTACTGGACTATAAGATTGTTTTAAGAGAGGAGACTTTATCTTATTTATCTTTGCATTTGCAAAAGTGCCTAAAACTTAGGAGGTCTATATATGCTCATCAGATGAATGAACAATTCTGTTCTGACCTGCCCCCATGGGAGTCACAAACTCAGGGACTATTTTTTTGTCTTCTGGTGGTGATAAGATTCTAGCTTAGTAGGAAGATGGGCTATAGTTTATATTTAATTACATGAAAATAGAGCCTTGATCCATATTCTCTCTAGGTAGAGAACTTTGGTCATGCAAAGGCAAGCTGCCTACGTGATGAGAACTTACAATGATTCCAAGTGCCTCCCTGTACTAAGTGTCACTTGTAGCAGGAAATTGGTGATTTTCAGTTGACATGAAGTGGAAAATTATTCATATGAATTGATGCTGGATGGCTCTATTTTTACTAAGCAAATACAGAATGGCTCAGCGTGCAGGAAGCATTTAGTGCAAAGTGTGCTGACATCGATTGGGCTGTAAGGCAGAGGTTCATAACTGAAAATGTCAGAGGAAGACCAAAGGTGTCAAGTGAGATGAAGCCAGCATGTTTGCCTTTAGCCTCCAATTCCTGTGGGATGCCCTGGTGGAAAGGAATCAAGAGGCTTTGCTCCCTGGGCTGGTTGTGGAATGTTGTAGAAAGCAGGTGTGGAGTTTTGTTCTTGTAATTGCTCTCCCTCCAAATCCTCATGCCATTGTGTGATATGGCCTGGGGTTTGCCAGTAACCCACTGTATGACCTCATGCCAATTGTTCCTCTTCTCTGAGCCTCTTTTTTGTCCATGCAACAGGGGAACTCAAACTGACCCTTTTAGGATTTTTAAAAATATAATCCTTATGCTAAGTGCTCAAGACATATCTAATTAAATACTCACCAAACCTCTGCAACATGGGTCCTATCCTTTTCATCTTACAGATGAGAAAATTGTGGCTCAGGGACACAAACTGATTTGCTCAATGTCAAGTGGCTAGAGTGTGAAGGAACAAGCTTCCGAATCTGTGTGTCCCTAGTCACAGAGATTGTATTAGTCCCAATACATCATTCTACTCTTAAGATACCTGAATTCATACTTGAGGTGCATGCATTTTTTTTTTCCAATTTGAAGTTAGAAATCTTACATCTATATTATCCTATATTATCTGGGTGGGCCCAATCCAATCATGAAACTCTTTAAGAGCAAAAGAGGAAGGCAGAAGACTAGGGAAGAGAGAGATGCACCATGAGCAAGATTTGATACCCTGTTGCTGGTTCTGAGAGGTAGGAGTTCTAAGGGAGGTCCCCAGCAAGTAACCAAAGATCTAAGTGCTACCACCACATGGGACTGAATTGGATTCTCCCCTTGACTGACCAGAAAGAGAAGGGGACAATCGTGAGAACATCCTGAGATGCTAAAAGAAGGTAACCCTGGCCAAAGGATTCCTTGAAGCTTGTGTTATAAGAACACTTTCTGCTGGGCAGAATCTAAAAGAAGGATATCCTGCCTTATTTTTGGAACTGATTTAAAAGGAAAAAGTTCAGAAATAAACTCAAAATCCCTGGCCAAAGACAAATTAAGTACAATAAGGAATCTCTAAATTGCTTATAATCTACCCTAGTCTCTTGGGTAGTGACACTGAAGTCTGAACTGAATTGCGCTCAATGAGGTTGCCAGACTTGGGAAAAGACAAACACTAATGAATTCAATATTAGTCAGGAAAAAAAAGAAAAAAAAAAAAAAAAGGAAATTTTCTTTAGTTTGAGGAAAAAAATAAATAGCCTGTAGGCTCTATTATTATCCTTAAACAAACTACTCTTAGCTGTAATCCTTTAACAGCTTTAACCCAAGTGTCCAGGGATCTAAGATGGCGAGTGGATGTTCCTAGAGAGAAGGTAGTGTTGCTGTTTTCAGAAAGTGCTATGCAGTGGTCTGAGCTCAGGCACTGAGAGCCCGAAGACCTTGACCTGACCCCTTCAGCCCTTTTTCTCACCCAGTCCTCTTTGCATGTACTCCCCTTGCCCACATTCTCAATCACTGGTAAATGCCAACTCATTCTTCAAGTGTCAGTTCATATGGTACCTCTCTCCGAAGCTTATCAAGTACCATCTAAATGCTTGTCACTCCCAAATTTTATCTCTAAGGCAAACCTCTCTGGGAGCCAAATCCATATAGTCAACATCCTATTTGATATCTGCACTGGGAAGTTGCAAAATGTACATGTCTAAAATGCTGACTCCCATTCTACTTCCAACATATTCTACTCCCACTCTCTGCCATCTCAGTAAATGGAAACAAAACCAACTCAATTTTTAAAGCCAGAATCCTTGACTCATTCTTTATCTTTTTTTTTTTCACTAGCCACAAGCAATCCAAGTCTTAAAAATTCCCCATTCAATATCTACTCTAAATTGCCTGCATTTCTAATACTCTCATCATGGCCCAATCTACCATCATTTCTTACCTGTACTATTTGGTTAGCCTCCTAACAGACCCCTGTCCCCATCCCTGTCCCTTCTTCTAATGTCTTCTATAATCAATTGTCTATGCAGATGTCAGAGAGATTTCTTAAAATGTAAATCAGCTCCTTTCACTCTTCTGTACACATCTTTTCTTGAATGAGTGGACCCACCAAGCAGAATTAAGTGATTCTGTTTTTTTCCCCCACAGAACCTTCCTTTTACAGATCATCTAGTATTTGTGTAGAAAGCTGACTCTTTGCAATTCCCTTTCAATTTCCATCCCAATTGTATATCCTTTAACCCCTACACTAAGATGTTCTAAGTTGATAGTTCTAGCACAGTGAAAACAAGACTCAGGTGGGAAGGACTTCTAGTACGGATGAGGTACCCAACAAAGTTGGGGGCCAATGATATACACAGGGTCAAACAGAGAGGTAGCAGCTACACCAGGACTGGAATCTGGGCCTCCTGACTCCCAGTCCAGTGCTCTCTCCACCACACCTCACTAATCTCTAGTCATAAAGGCATCAGGCAACAGAATATTCACCTTACTGAGTGACATCACCTCTTAGTTCTAAGAGGGCCATATGTTATTTCCTTCACCAAACACCCAGTTCTGTGCTAGTTTCCATTCCAATTAGACACTGTCTGGAAAACATGAAAGAGTGGAATGTTTTCATACAAGACCAGAACTCCAAGTTGGTCAAAGAGAATGCATCCAAAGCACTTAGGTTGTCTGGAAAACACACATAGGTGCTCAAAAGTGTGTGTGTTTTCATGCAGAAGGATGGATGTTTTGGAGGTTGGTTTAGTACAATGGAGGTTTTTCCAAAAAGTATGTGGAAAGCAATGATCTATGAAGTAGCAGAATGAGCTCCAGAAAGAAACCTGTCTTATGAGACCTGCGGTAATAAAAGAGTACCAATTTCACGTATTTCTTAATGACCCTATGATGACGTTTCCAACTGTGGGGAAACCTGTTACTAACGTTCTGACCCACCAAGGAGTCTACCTTTCTGCTGTTCCACAGATGTGGAATCCTACAGAATGGATTGGGTGTAGAAAAAGTGACTAAAGTCAGAACTCCGGAACTTAAAGTAGCTGGAAAAATTATGCTTCTATGGTATGTGTTGTTAAAAGATAAACTGATGCATATTACAGATTTTAAGGGTGAGCAAAAATCAATTCAAACGAGACAGTGCTGAACTGGAAGTGGTTAGGCGCACTCCACCAACAGGAGCTAGGGAGAAACTTTTATAAAGAAAAGATGGAAGCAAAGTAAAGCAATTATGGATTGGCTCTAGCTTAGAGCCTAGTCGACTGTTTGTGACAGGTTGTCTTTGGCGTTTTGATTTCTTACCCTTGAGGCACCTGCAGGCTTAGACTTTGGTTTGCTTACATAGGCTGCCATAGCCTTAGAGCCACATCAATCTAATGGCCTCCTTGTTTAATTAATGTAAAAATTCCCTCCTTTTGGTCATCCTCTCCTATGTGAGGGATTGACCAAACATGTACTATTAGCATCACTCTCGGTTACCATCAAAGTTAAGTTGCTCTTATCTCATTGTAATACTCACAGGTTATGATGTCAGATCCCCGGAAGAGCTGTCTTTGTTGTTCACCTTATTGTTCAGCTTGTTTCTGTTCCTCCAAGTGCAGTGAGACCATCTAATAGCTGTGATCATGACTTTAAGACCTGTGAGAGAACATTGCACATCAAGAATACTCTCGTGATAACTATGAGCAGGATAATACCAAAATACTGAGGTACCGGGCGCCTGGGTGGCTCAGTTGGTTAAGCGACTGCCTTTGGCTCAGGTCAAGATCCTGGAGTCCTGGGATCGAGTCCCACATCGGGCTCCCTGCTCAGCGAGGAGCCTGCTTCTCCCTCTGACCCTCCCCCCTCTCATGTACTCTCTCTCATTCTCACGCTCTCAAATAAATAAATAAAATCTTTAAAAAAAAAAAAAATACTGAGGTACCCAGGGGGTAGCCAGGGCCCCTGGTGACCAAACCAGTTGGTATCAAATCAATCAAAGAAGGTACCTGAAAGGGCATCAGCCTGTTTTAGCCAAGTAGCTAATTGCTTGTTAATTTCCTGCATTTGCTACAGTACCAGAGGTGTGGATCCAGGTACAGCAGGATGTATCTGCTTTGGCCCAGATTCTTCCTTGTTTAGCCAATTAGGAATATAAAGCCATTCTATTTATGTAAAACCACCTTAGCAAGAAAATCTAGCGACTTTTGTTGTGCAGCAATGACCTTAGGAATACATACAGAAATAGTTGTCAGAGTTAAGGAGCACTGTTTGTGAATTAACAGAGTAAAGGAAGTACAAAAACAGCGAAAGGAATAAAGGCTTTCTATTAGAGATGAGATCTTGATCCATGATCCTGGGAGAGCTGAGAGCTGTCCACCACAAGGCCCTTTCTGCTTCTGGGGAGGAACCACCCTAGTCAAGTTTAATTTTAGATTTCCAGCTGGTGTGCAGCTCCAAGAGTCTGGAGAAGCCCTTTTAAATTGGGGAATGTGGACCCAAGGCTCAAGTCCCTGAAGTTTGGCTGCCAAACCCTTCCAAGGAGGTTCAAAGGCAGCCTTTGTTCTTAGTGATTCCAAATCAGGAGGGAGGGGGAAAATTGGAAACTTTAGTCTGAAGACTTGTAATCAGATATTTGAGAAGACTAGAAGAATTCAGGGTCTAGTTTGGTTTACAGATACATAACAAAACCTCAAAGACAATGAACAGGACTAGAATCTCATATCCACGAGGTTGTGTTATAATTTTCTACTGAAACATAATTTTTTCCTCAACAATCACCCTCACTTCTATCAAAGATAATCACAGTTAAAACTACTTTGTTTGCAAAATAAGTCTAGTCTCATTAAACTTGGCTTTATTATTTATATAAGTGCAGCAAGAGTAGTGACTAATCATACAGCCTCTTTTTAAATATGCTTTGCTCGAACTTTTCATAAGGAATCTTAGACTGGACTTTTAAAAGCCTCACCAGGCTAAGAAATCAAACCAAGAACTCACCATCAGACTCTGCATGGAATACCTATAGATTTGGGTGAATTCCTCTATTTTCAACATCCCCAAATATCCTGAAGCTCCTGGGCCTTCTAGGAAGTGAACTTCCTTACTCACTAGGTAAGGTTCCCAGGAACTTTGTAAGCAACATACCAGGCCAGTTTTTCCAAGGGGCTTTTATCAGCTCCATAAAGTCAAATTTAGTTCCTTAAGACTGTCTGGTTATATTTTATTGTATGCATATTCTCAAATATGACATTCCAGCCAAAGCCTTGGTTATACAACCAATGTTTCTAATTGTGTCCTGTTATAGGAGCAACAGATTCTTACCAAACGGAAGCAAATAATTACATTACCATGAAAATAAGAATACTCAATAAGTTTCTGAATTCTAGAGGGATTAGGTAGGGAGAAAAAATAAATGTTTCAGTTCTGTTTTCAGAGATATACTTTACAAAATTACTGTAGGTCATAGATAGCTTAAGGGAAAAGAGACAACGGTTCCTTTAAATCTGGAAAAATAAAGTACTAGGGAACCAGCAAGATGTCAAAGAAAAAGTTGTGAAAAAAATTATAATCGTCCTTTTCAGTTCATTCAATTCCATATTTCAAATTTCTATTCTGTTTGACTCCAGGTTTTCCATTAGTTCTGGAAATTCTTATGCAGTTCAGTTTTATGATCTTAAAGTTTTCAGAAACCTATATTCTAGAGTACTTAGCAGAGTCCTTCCCATGAATCTCTTTTAAGATGAGGGACCTTTTCGAATGAGATCTTGCCATTTGCAACGACGTGGATGGAACTGGAGGGTATTATGTTGAGTGAAATAAGTCAAACAGAGAAAGACATGTATCATATGATCTCACTGATATGAGGAATTCTTAATTGCAGGAAACAAACTGAGGGTTGCTGGAGTGGGGGGTGGGATGGGAGGGATGGGGTGACTGGGTGATAGACACTGGGGAGGGAATGTGCTCTGGTAAGCGCTGTGAATTGTGCAAGACTGTTGAATCTCAGATCTGTACCTCTGAAACAAATAATGCAATATATGTTAAGGAAAAAAAAAAAAGAAGAAGAAGAAGGTAGCGGGAGGGGAAGAATGAAGCGGGGGAAATCGGAGGGGTAGACGAACCATGAGAGACGATGGACTCTGAAAAACAAACAGGGTTCTGGAGGGGAGGGGGGTGGGAGGATGGGTTAGCCTGGTGGTGGGTATTGAGGAGGGCACGTTCTACATGGAGCACTGGGTGTTATGCACAAACAATGAATCATGGAACACTTCATCTAAAACTAATGATGTAATGTATGGGGATTAACATAACAATAAAAAAAAAGAAAAAAAAAGATGAGGGACCTTTTCAAGTGCATCATTGTAAAATAACAGCTGTTGGTAAATGACAAAAAGACTTTAAAAAAATAGCCATGGTTCAAGATCTGATGAAAGTTCATTTGCTAAGGGAATGTAATTATTTCCATGGCATGCAATAATTTAAGATAATAACTGAACAGGGAGAGTATTGGCAAATTTCTGCAAACTTTAAACAATTTTTGGAATACCTGTATTAGTCACATGTATCCATACACATGTAACCCAGAGAGGTTTATCATCATTTCTTATTTTATAATTCTCCCCATGTAATTTAAAATGCCCAAAGAAAGAATTGGACGATAGTGCTGAAAGCTGGCAATAATTGCTAGGACCCTCGCTGCAAATGGAGGGCACCCACATTTCCACCCATCTATATCTAGCCTACAAGTGCAGTACAAGCCACACTCCTGTCCTGCCGTATTTTTGAGGACACCATCCTGATGGTTGCCAAGCCAAGTTCTCAGGATACAAAATGAGACAAACAAGAAGGCAATGGCTATCCCTGGGAAGGAAAAGAGGGACAACCAATGGGTACCTGAAGGCCAAATCACAGTCACCATTTCAAAGATCTAATTCTTACAATTTTTTTTTTTCCTTTTCCTGCCAATGTGGATTTGGGAAGGAGGGGACAACATGAAATCGTAGCTTCCTCTCTTGACCAGGCACCACAGATAGAAATCTGGAGGAACAGACTTTGGTAAAAAGTCTCCGTCTTTGCCGGCTTCTGCCAGTTCTCCCAGCATCCCATCCGCAGGCTCCAGAGCGAGGTGATGTCCCAGCAGGTCTCATCCGGGTCACCAGAAACTGTAAAGGAGGAAAAGTAGTTTTCCCTCCACCCTTTATAGCGAGTGCGTGGCTGAGACACCTTTATCTCCAGGGCATCTGTAAATGGATAACCTTACCTAAGATGGTTAAAAGTTCTCCACTGTGGTCACTGTAACTCAAGATTATCTTTGGTAAGGTTAACCTTGTTCAGCCTTAAAACAAAATTTTATTCACCCGATGTCTCATACTGGACCCGGGCCAGCTTACGTCTGATCCAGTCTGGTTTCCGAGTCAGAACCACTCTGTTCCCGGACAGGTCTGGTTTCCAAACGGAACCACTCTGTTCCCGGACCAGGTCTGGTTTCCAAACGGAACCACTCTGCTCCTGGGCCCGGTCAGGTTTCTCATTCGGATCTAGTCCAACTCTGGCCGGCTTCAGACCCAGTCCAACCCGACCCGGTCTGGTTTCCGAATCGGAACCACTCTGTTCCCGGACCCACCCTGGTTTCCAAACGGAACCACTCTGTTCCCGGACCCACTCTGGTTTCCAAACGGAACCACTCTGTTCCCGGACCAGGTTTGGTTTCCAAGTCGGAACCACTCTGTTCCTAGACCCGGTCATGTTTCTAAGTCGGACCCAGTCCAATTTCAGGCAATTTCCGGGCCGAGTCCAAGCCCAGCGGGTCTGGTTTCTCAGTCGGACCCAGTCTGGCTCCTGCCGGTTTCTGGACCCCGTGTGGAAGAAGAAGTGCTCAAATCAAGTCTGAAAGCTCGGAATGGAAAGCTGGGGAGCTGGGATCCAGGCTGCGAGAGGGACTTACCGCCTTCTCCAGAGACAGCGAGGACACAGCGGCTCCAGGAGCTGAGCAGGTACCTGCGCCTTGTGGCTCGTTGCTCCTGGGGCGTCGGGCTCCGTTGTCCTTTGGTTCTCTCTTCCGTCACCAGAACTGTTAAAAGATTAACTGAGGCACGTTAAAATTTTTACGCGTTTGAGCAAAATCGATTTGAATCGGGCGGTGCCATACCAAAAGTGGTTAACGCTCTCTCCACCAACAGGAGCTGGAGAGAGACTTTTATAGAGAAAAGGCAGAAGCGAAGTAAGGCAATTATTGATTGGCTATAGCTTAGAGCCTGGTTGACTGCCGGTGTTTGGGTGTCCTTAGCATTTTATTTCTTAATCCTGACGCATTTACAGGCTTAGATTTTGGTTTGCTTCTGTAGGCAGAGCACTAGAACCTCATCAGTGTAATGGCCTCTTTGTTTAGTGAATTTTTTTTTTATTATGTTACGTTAATCACCTTGTCTGCACCTAAGCCATGTGGAGAATAATAGAACTTTGAACTAGAAACTCAGAGACAGCCCCCAAGCTCTGCT
Organism: Neomonachus schauinslandi; assembly: GCF_002201575.2. Taxonomy (NCBI): domain Eukaryota; kingdom Metazoa; phylum Chordata; class Mammalia; order Carnivora; family Phocidae; genus Neomonachus; species Neomonachus schauinslandi. The sequence continues at coordinate 75,454,714 of NC_058415.1, read as the reverse complement.
CCTGCTTACCTCGAGCAAGTGACTCAAACTCTCTGAGCCTTTGATTCCCTACTTTTAAAGTGAGGAGCTCAACTATACTGAAATTTCACAGAGCATATCGCATGAACAGCACTTTTCAAGAAGCTGAAGGTCAGAATCTGTGGTAAAATGAGTTTGGTAGAAGTTATGACACCTGTAACACTTTATGATTCATGGTGCATAGTAGCCATCAAAAGCCCTAATGAATCCTTTAGCAGTGGAACTCATTTGTCCATGGAATCATTTAAAAGCATTCTGTAGAAACAAGGTCCTGCAGAATTCTTTGGGAAAGACTGAATGAAGTCTTTGGGATTTAATCTATGATCCCATGGAGAGTACACCATTTCTTGTAACTTGAAGTTCCAGATAATTAACTCATATTCAGTATTTGTACTTTTCCAGGATTTTTTTTTTCCTTTTTAAATCTTACTTTCTACTCTTAGCCAACTTTCCATATATTCACTTCTTTTATATGTATTAATCAGGACTCCTTTAGTCTCTACTTACAGAAACCTCATTAAAAGAAAAAACAAAGCAAAAAAGGGAATGGATAGAGAGTGGATCTTTTGACCTATCATATCTGCAAAGTTCAAGGATAGTATAGTGTACTAGATTGTCTGCAAAGATGGTACTCCCATTTCTGTACCCTCATAAAGCTCTACAAAATCAGGGAGTGGATTCTGTTTCTCCTGTTCTTCATTATGACCTGAACTTGTGGGTTGCTTTGGCCAATAAAATGTGCAGAAGTGACACTGTTCCAGTAAGAGTTTTGATTGCTTCCTTTTTTGCTCTTTTGGAACGCAGCCACCATGTACATAAGGTAGAGTTGGACTACTGAATAATGAGAGAGCATTGAGAGAGGGAGTGGGAGGAAGGGAGAGAGATGAGGGAGAGACCCACCGTAGGGATGAGAACTGAGGGTAAGAGTGAGTGAGGCCCCTGGGCTGTTCTAGCCCCGGCCAAGCTGCAGACTGAATGAAGCTCCCTTATTGATCCCAGTCAACAAAAAATGGAAAAAAAAAACCACCAACTAAACAAAAAATTTAAAAAAAAAAAAAAAAAAAAAAAAAAAAAAAATCATTGTTTCAAGCCACTGTGTGTTGGGAGGTATGTTAGGTAGCACCAAATAATTGACAAAAATAAAATATTGCTACTGTAACAAAAATAGATGATACATGGCATTAGCTGTGGGACCAGGCTGTAGGTAGAGGCTAGAAGTGTGATGAAGACATTGTTAATGGAAGATGTTCAGGAATTGTGGAAATTGCTATTGGAGATTGGGAGAAGAGTTACCTGTGTTATGAGTGGAAATATTATCCCTTATAGGAAAATAAAAATTTAAGGCAAAAGACCTAATGAACTTGTATATCTTGCCAAGCAGGTTTTCAAGAAGAATATTGACAGTATTCATTGGCTTCTTTTACCTGCTAAATTAAGGGAATGTAGATATAAATTAAGAAAGACCTGTTCAGTTTCCAAGCAGAGTTTAGAGAAAATATTTCCAACTTAGGTCTTACGGCTTGGAACATAAAACCCTCGCACTCCCATTACTCCGGCTGGCCTGGGATTAGAAAAGTAAGAAACAACTGGAGGGAAAATATCAAATCCTGGGTTCTACCTATGAAATATGAGAACAGGATCAAGATAAAATCAAAGGTGGTGTTATAAGACCCATCATCAGGACATCAGAAATTCTTAAATTGTTACATTGAAACCTTTCTCAGTCCGTAGTTCAAGACCTTAAAGAGTATTGTCCCACGGCACTCAGATTCAGAACCCCAAGTACAGAGCTCCAATTTGCAGAGATGTATAGGTGTGGGATTGTCTAATGGAGCAGATTATAATTTGGTACATGGAGTGCCCACAAATTTGTTTGTTTTAGTCTAACTGTCCTAATCGCTTAAAAAATAATTTCATTGAGGTAAAATTTACATATAATAAACTTAACATGCTTTAGGTATACAGTTTATTGAATTTTGACAAATATATGCAATCCAGCTTTTATGTTTAGCTCTGTGATGCGGCAGGTTAATTTTTGTATATGGTATAAGTTAAGGGTCAGCATTCTTTTTTTTTCTTTTTCTTGTGGACCTTCAATTTCTCCAACACTGTTGAAAAGACACTCATTTGTCTATTGAATCACCTTGATACCTTTCCAAAAATACATTGACCACATATGTTTGTGTTTGTTTCTGGACTTTGAATTCTGTTCCACTGATTTGTAATTTCTTTAATTATGCCAATACCACACTCTCTTATGTCTATAGTAAGTCTTGAAAAGAAGTAGGGTAAATCCTCTATGATGTTCTTTTTCCAGTAACATTTTGGCTCTTCCAGGTCATTTGCATTTTGTGAGCAATTTGATAGCATGTAGTATATTAGCAATGTTGTGCAATCATCAGTTCTATCAAATTTCAAAAACAAAACATTTCTATCATTCCAAAGTAAAATCTCTTACCCATTAACTATTTCTTCCTATTCCCTCCCTCCCCTAGCACTGGTGACCATCAATCTTTGTTCTATCTTTATGGATTTATCTAATCTGAATGTTTCATATAAATGGAATCATAAAGTATGTGACGTTTTTTGTCTGACTTTTAAAATTAAGAATAATGTTTTCAATGCTTACACTGTAGCATGTATCAGTACTTCATTTTTTATAGATAAATAATGTTCCATTTCATATATATACCACAATCTGTTTATCCATTCATCTATTGATGGACATTTGGGCATATATTTGCACCTTTGGCAATTAGGATTAGTGCTGCTATAAATATGTGTACACATGTACTTATTTGAGTACTTATTTTTGGTTCTTTTGGGTATACAGCTAAGAGTGGAATTGCAAGATTATATAATAATGTGTTTAATTTTTTGAGGAGATGCCAAACTACAGGGGCTGAACCTTTTACATTTCCATATGTATTAGGGTTCCAATTTCTCTATTCCTTTCTTTTTATTTTTAATTTAAATTCAGTTAGCCAACACAGTACGTCATTAGTTCCAGGGTGTAGTGTTCAACAGTTCATCAGTTGTGTATAAAACCCAATGCTCATCACATTACATGCCCTCCTTAATGCTCATCACCCAGTTACCCCATCTCCCCACCCACCTCCCATTCAGTAACCCTGAACTGTTTGTTTTCCATAGTTAAGAGTCTCTCATGGTTTGTCTCCCTCTCTGATTTCTTCCCATCCAGTTTTCCCTCCCCTCCCTTATGGTCCTCTGTGCTGTTTGTTATATTCCACATATAAGTAAAACCATATGATAGTTGTCTTTCTCCGACTGACTGATTTCACTTTGCATAATACCCTCCAGTTTCATCCACGTTGATGTAAATGATAGGTATTCATCCTTTCTGATGGCTGAGTAATATTTCATTGTATATATAAACCACATCTTCTTTATCCATTCATCTGTCGAAGGACATCTCAGCTCCTTCCACAGTTTGGTTATTGTGGCCATTGCTGCTATGAACACTGGGGTGCAGGTATCCCTTTGTTTCACTACAACTGTATTGCTGGGGTAAATACCTAGTAGTACAATTGCTGGGTCATAGGGTAGCTCTATTTTTAACTTCTTGAGGAACCTCCATACTGTTTTCCAGAGTGGCTGTACCAGCTTGCATTCCCACCAGCAGTGTAAGTGGATTCCCCTTTCTCTGCATTCTCTCCAACATTTGTTGTTTCTTGCCTTGTTAATTTTAGCCATTCTGACTGGTGTGAGGTGGTATTTCATTGTGGTTTTTGATTTGTATTTCCCTGATGCCGAGTGATGTTGAGCATTTTTTTATGTGTCTGCTGGCCATTTGTATGTCTTCTTTGGAGAAATGTCTGTTCATGTCTTCTGCCCATCTCTCTCTCTTTTTTTTTTTAAGATTTTATTTATTTGAGAGAGAGAGAGAGCGCTAGAGAGAGAGCAAACATGAGTGGGGGTCAGAGGGAGAGGGAGCCCGATGCGGGGCCCCATCCCAGGACCCCAGGATCATGAACCTGAGCTGAAGGCAAATGCTTAACTGACTGAACCACCCAGGCACCCCAGTCTTCTGCCCGTTTCTTAAATGGATTATTTGTTTTTTGGGTGTTGAGTTTGAAAGTTCTTTCTATATCTTGGATACAAGCCCTTTATCTGATACGCCATTTACAAATATCTTCTCCCATTCCGTAGGTTGCCTTTTTAGTTTTGTTGACTGTTTCCTTTGCTGTGCACAAACTTTTTATCTTGATGAAGTCCCAATAGTTCATTTTTGCTTTTGCTTCCTTTGCCTTTGGAGACATGTGTAGCAAGAAGTTGCTATGGCTGAGGTTGAAGAGGTTGCTGCCTGTGTTCTTCTCTAGAATTTTGATGGATTCCTGTCTCACATTTAGGTCTTTCATCCATTTTGAGTTTATCTTTGTGTATGGTGTAAGACAGTATAGTCCAGTTTCATTCTGCATGTGGCTGTCTAATTTTCCCAGCATCATTTATTGAAGAGACTGTTATTTTTCCATTGGATATTCTTTCCTGCTCTGTCGAAGATTAGTTGACCATAGAGTTGAGGGTCTATTTCTGGGTTCTCTATTCTGTTCGATTGATCTTTGTGTCTGTGCCAATACCATGCTGTGTTGATGATCACAGCTTTGTAATCAGGCATTGTGATACTGCCAGCATTGGCTTTCTTTTTCCAACATTCCTCTGGCTATTCGGGATCTTTTCTGGTTCCATACAAATTTTAGGATTATTTGTTCCAGCTCTGTGAAAGATGTCGATGGTATTTTGATAGGGATCACATTGAATGTGTAGATTGCTCTGGGTAGCATAGACATTTTAACAATATTTATTCTTCCAATCCATGAGCATGGAATGTCTTTCCATCTCTTTGTGTCTTCCTCAATTTCTTTCATAAGTGTTCTGTAGTTTTTAGAGTACAGATCCTTTACATCTTTGATTAGGTTTATTCCTAGGTATCTATGTTTTTGGTGCAATTGTAAATGGGATTGATTCCTTGATTTCTCTTTTTCTGTCTCATTGTTAGTGTATAGAAATGCGGGTGATTTCTGTGCATTGATTTTGTATCCTGCCATGTTGCTGGATTGCTGTATGAGTTCTAGCAATTTTGGGGTGGAGTCTTGGGTTTTCCACATAAAGTATTATATCATCTGCAGAGAGTGAGAGTTTGACTTCTTTGCTGATTTGAATGACTTTTATTTCTTTTTGTTGTCTGATTGATGAGGCTAGGACTTCTAGTACTATGTTGAACAACAGTGGTGAGACTGGGCATTCCTGTCGTGTTCCTGACCTGAGGGGAAAAGCTCTCAGCTTTTCTCCTTTGAGAATGATATTCGCTGTGGGCTTTTCGTAGATGGCTTTTATGATATTGAGGTATGTTCCCTCTATCCCTACACTGAATAGAGTTTTAATCAAGAAAGGATGTTGTATTTTGTCAGATGCTTTTTCCGCATCAATTGAGAAGATCAGATGGTTCTTGTCCTTTCTTTTATTAATGTGATGTATCATGTTGATTGATTTGCAAATATTGAACCACCCTTGCAGTCCAGGAATAGATCCCACTTCGTTGTGGTGAATAATCCTTTTAAAGTACTGTTGGATCCTATTGGCTAGTTATCTCCCTTCCTATCTAGCACTTATTATTTTTCCTCCGTCTCTCATTCTCTCTTGCTCTCTCTCATTATAGCTATCCTAGTGAGTATAAAGTGGCACCATATTTTGGTTATGGTTTGCATTTCCCTAATGACTAATGATGTTTTGCATTTTGTCATAATCTTATTGTCTTTTGATATATCTTTTATTTCTTTTTGTTTGTTTTTTTGTTATGCTATGTGTGTTTGATATGATAGTTTTCAAATAAAGAGAGGCTTAGGGAAGATGCAGATAAAATTCCAACTGGGATTATACTCTGCCATCTGTCTGACATGAGCTCAAAGGTAGAATAATATATAAATTTTTGGGCAGTCTAATAAACAAATTGTGCCAAAGGTGAAAAATATTTCAAATAGGTCTTAGAGCCTGGGCATCCATTCGTTCATCCATTTGGTCATTTGTAAAATATTTATGGAGCAGAATGTAAATAAATACATTTTGTATTTAGAATGACTCCAGCTCAGGGATATATATAAACTGTTAGATTTTGAGTAAATCAATTCTTTTCACTGATCCCAACATCATTATCCTGGAATCGAGAATAACCATACCTACTTTACAGGATTGCAATAAAAATAAAATGAGATTATGTTTGTAAAGTGTTAGTTCAAGGACAGAAACGTGTCATACTTTGAGAAATACATAAGGAAATTTGGATGTGAAGATGGAAAAGATGTTTTTTGTTTTGTTTTGATCCTTTAGTACCGTATACACCTAGGGTAGGAGAAAACTCAAATCACTAGGATACTCAGTAGAGAGAACCAGATAAGTGGATGGTTAGACTACAGCCATGATCCGGTTGCAGCTGACTTCACTTTCTTTAGAGGGAGAGAAATTTGTGCTATTATAGTTAGAGGTAGGGACTGCCTTGTATATTGCAACCTGCTTTACCTATGAAGAGATAGTCAATAGTGAGCCATCACTATGGGCTGATTAGAGTGTGTCAGGCATGTGAAAGTTAGCCCTCAAATGTGGAATGGTGATTAAAAGATTGGGAACTTTTGAACTGAGATAGAGTCAACAAATGGACCTGACCTATGTCTCTACTATCCCCTGCTGTGCTTTGGAAGACATCTCTATCAAATCATAGTATTCTTTGAGCCAGGATGTAGCCTAAAAATTATCAATGACTTCAGAATCAAATGGATATGATACTTAAGAAGAAATATACTTCACGTTTTGTTTTATATATAGATGGGGATGGTAAGTAAAGTTTCCACTTATTTAGCAACTTCAGTTAATTGGTAGTGGCTGCATCGTGGTGTAAAGGAGGATTCTGGAATTTTGTTGTTCTAGCTTTCAGGAAAGAGAACCATTAATGACACCTGTTCTAGTGTATATTCAGAGGTCTTGGGAGAGCATTTTTGTCCCTAACCTTCTTCCTCACAAAGCCTAATGTCAATGTAATTTCATTAGTCAAATGACATGCATGGTGCTAGGTCTATAAAATGACACTTCTGTTTAATTTAGTAAGGGTAATAAGCATGGAATGCTGTGAGAAAAACAAAGAGTGAAATCACAGCTGGTTTACAGAAGGAGGACTTATGCTTCAAAGGGAGTAACATATAAACTCAGCCTTCAAGAAGGAGAAGGAGTTTATGAGATAAAGGAGAGAGAAAGGCACAGTATTTGAGATAGAAGGGTTGTCTGAGCAAAGACTGGAAGCCAGGAATACCACAGTGTGTGAGAGATGCCAGGGAAAGCCAGTTGTACTGGCCCATAAAGGGAAAAGCAAGGAGTGTAGGGATGAATCTCAACAAGTCAGCTAGGACCTGCATTAAAAAGGGTCTTGATTTTCATGCTAAAGTGTTTGTACCATCCCATAAAGATGGCGGATCCTGAAAATAATTAAGGTCACAAGTGACATGATCAGAATTGTGTTAGGAAAAAGGTATCCCTAGATGCAACACCCACTGAAGCACTGCTTAAAGGAATAATGGATTTGGAAGCAGCCATCTGGGCTTCAAGTTCCTGTTTTAGGACTAAGTCATTGTATGGCATTCAGAAGACAGTTTCCTCTTTCTGGATCTCAGTCTTCTCAGATGGAAAAGAGTTGAGTTGAGTTGGACAAGATGATTCTACTGGGCTGTTATAGATATAACCTTTTTATTTTTTCCCCATCCTTTAGTAACTGGATTATTTAATTATCTTTTCTTTGGGGCACCTCAGTTGGTTAAACATCCAACGCTTGGTTTTGGCTCAGGTCATGATGTCAGGGTCATTGAGCCCCACGTCAGGCTCCACGCTCAGTGGGAAGTCTGCTTGAGATTCTCTCTCCTCTCCCTTTGCCCCTTCCCTCACTCATTCCACCCCCACCTCTCTAAAATAAATAAGTAAAATCTTTAAAAAAAATTACCTGTTCCTTAATTGCATCATTTTAATAATAGAATGACCTCTGGGTTTCCTACCATGTACAAAGAAAGTGCATGGTATAAATGAGGTTATAAATCATTTTGGAGAATGAGAAAATACTAAAGCAAAGATGACAAATCATCAGTTTGTTTTCTAAATAAGTAGCTCATAGAAAATGAGGAAACTGCAGGTATAATATGACAGAGAGTGAGGAAAGAACTGTGTCACCTTTTTCTCAGTTTAGGGGTCCTGCCCCTCAGAACTCTAGGAAATTTTATAGATCCCTAGTCCTGTGGTTTTTAATTTCTATTCCTCACACCTTAGGTGTTCTGTGGAGGTCCCTGAGGGACTATCTGTGAGAAGGAAAAAAAAAAAGGATGGGTCTTTCTTCTGCTACAATTAGAGTGATTCCAGTTTTTTTATTCTTTAGTCCTGAATATCTTTCCTTCCATCCTTTCTTCTTCTTGTCTTCCATGTGGAATATTCCCTTTCCTACTCCATGCTATTCTGATAAACTGGAAAGCACACAGCCTTGACTCTTTAACAATGGAGGTATGCCATCTCAGTGAACTTTCTCAGAGTATAAGAGAGGGAGTTGGGGGGGGACGACTGTCCTCCCTTCCCCTTTCTTGTAGATCCATCTTGCAGTCATACTTTGAGGGTCTGGCTGAGAATGAAGTCAAGTACATGGGAGGTGGAGAGATGGATCTCTGACAGATTTTGATCCCTAAACTAGCCATGTCTGACATGTTTTTCTTTTTTCCCCTCCTGTTTTATTTTTAAGCTTGTTTGAATTCTGTTTCTGCCACTTGTCATGTAGAGTTTTGAGAAGTATTTATATATGAGGATTTCATGTATGACTTTATTTAAGGAAAGATTTTTTCCACTGTTTTTCTCTAACATAATATAAATTTGGGAACCACTGATCTCATCCAATGTAATTGTTTACAGAGGAGGTAACTGAAGGAAAATACATGATCACTCCCAATGTTACACAGCAAACACATGGCAGAGGTGGTACCAGAATGCAAGGTCTATATTTGTTTTATCCCCACATGGCATTTGGAGCTGCTTGTCTCACTCTGATGTATCTGCCATATGCATAATGCTACCAGCCATCTCAACCCAACATCACTGTGACTTACCAAATATGGAGAAAGAATATTTCTACTGTCCAGTAGGAAAGTATTTGAGGAAGAAGGTTTACCCATCTCAACAGAGACCCAGCAAAGACTTCCCACAATAGCCACACAAAGAGTTGTGTTTAGCAATAGAAAAGGAAAATGTGCCAATCAACAAGACAGTGTGGAAATGACCCTGCAGGATTCTTGGAAGCCCATATCCCCAACAGGGGCAGTACTGCTTGGATGCTCTTAGTTGTTGTATCATCATGGTACTGGAGCACCACCTCCTGGTTATCTTGGAAGTTTAGTTTGCCTTTCTAGTCAAAGAAGGTCCAATATTTACTAGCAATTTATGACCTTAGAGCTAGACAAAGAGCCTATAGAAATGAACTAGTCCATCACTTCTATTTTATGGATGAGGAGACAGCCTCATAGAGGAAAAATATCCTTTCCATGACCATAATAGCCAATTAAGAGAATTCATAGAATGAGAACTTAAATGTGTTGATTCCTTTCCTGGTACCTAATTCTGTGGTTGTAGAAGTTGAGGATTTTTGATTATAAGAAACTAGTCCTGAGGTAGGCAGGAATGAAAGTATGTGGGGGCAACTTACAGAACTGAGAGGTCAATTGAGCAGCTGGATCAGAAGCAAGAAATAATTGGGGACCCTAGGTAGAAGGAGTTATAGGCATTCTCTTTAGGACACCATCCCAATTTAATACACATCAGCTTGAAATGTTTCCCATTCTCATATTGCTTCACTCAAGATTTAAATCCCAAGGAGATGAAGACTAATTGGCCTAGCTTGAGACATTTGCCAACACATGGCAAGAAAGTATGAGCCCCTGACTGATAGTTCCATGGAGACTTTATAGGAACTACCCTCAAAGGGACAAGTTTTTTCCCAAAGGAAAATTGAATGCAATTCCCCAAAGAAGAGGAAAGGGATGCTAGGGAGACAAAAACAGCAGATGTCTACTGTAGGAACAAAGCCAAGGATATGACTCAGGCGTTTCCAAAGTAGGGTCATGAAACATCTACTCATAGACCAGAGCATGTATTCACATTCAGAGAGCTTTCTATGCATTGCAGAAGCCTTAGCTCCAAAGCATGGAAAAATCATTAATTAAGCACCTCTAAATATTTGATGTACCTCTTTCTCAGTATTGTTTGCTCTACTGTTTGTTGATCTCCAAATAAGGGCTATTCCATTTTCAACTATTTCAGGGCCCATCACCAGGTATTATATACAAGACCATTTAATTAATACCTAGGCCTTGATACTAATGGGAAATATGAAGGGCTCAATGGAAGCACTCCAAAACCATAGTATTTTTTTAGTCTCCTCCTCCATACATAGTCCTTACTATATATAAGACCTCTTTTAGGTCAGGGCTTCTCTACTCTGACACTGTTGACATTTTAAGCTTTTTTGTTGCAAGGCACTGTTCAGTCCATTTCAGGGTATTTAGCAGCATCTCTGGCCTCTACCCACTAGATACCAGTAGTAACCCCTCAGTTGTAACAGTCAAAAATGTCTCTGGACTTTGCCAGTTGCCACCTAGGGGCAGAGGTCCTACTTGATAACTACTCATCTGTATGTTTGGAGATAACTCTGGGGATTCAGGAAATCAATTTAATTTCTGCCTCAGAGGGAGTATTTCATTAGTCAGTAGCATTCCACAATGGGAGAATTTGTCCTAGAAAGGAGGGGGTTCATTCTATATCCAGGGATATGAAGCAGAGACTGGGTAATTACTGGTTAGTGATGCTGTAGGGAGAAGTGGGACATCAGATAGGTGGGGTTTTGTTTGTTTGGTTTTATTCTTTCTTATACATGAAACAACTCAGATTCAGTCCCTAGGTAATTTTATTTCTGTTTGTTCAATAAATATGTGTTTCTATTTAGGTTTTGTCATTGTTGTTGTTTTGTTGTTGTTGTTACAAAAAGCCCAATGAGACTCATTTTAACTTAAAGAAAGGAGTATGTGTGTACATGAAATGGAAGAGAAGTCATAAAAAATCAAGGTATTTTATAGGACCCAGTACTCCCTCCAATTCTTTCCTTCCCTCAGGAAGCTGATAGTCTTTTGATGTCTCTCTGACCTTTTGATCTATTGTCCTCTCTCCACCAGTTGGCCAGCTTTGCTTATTTACAGTTATTACTTCCTCATGACTTGAGTTTTTCAGTGACTCATTAAGGCAACTCCAAACTCATTCTCTAATTAGTAACCTTAAGGATTTAGCTCCTAAGCTAAAATTTTCTTCTTTCAGTAGTTCCAAGTTCTAATTTCTAGAAAAATAAAAAAAATCTAAAAGGCTAGTTCATCCTTTTGCACTAGGCAGCAACATGGGTAATTAGTCTGTAAGTGGATTGGTTCTGTATTTGCTACTGTGGTTACAAATGACAGAAAACCCTGATTCAGTTGGCTTAAACAATAAGGAAAGTTGATCATCTAGTAATATGAAGTCATGAAGTAGGGTCTCTCCCGGGTCATTGAATTCAGTATCTCTTTGATAACTGAAGGATCTGGGATCTGGGTTCTTCATATCTGTCTACTTTGCTGTCCTCAGCACATTGAGTGTCTTCCAAGGCCAGTTCCCCTCATGATCATTGTTGCCAATCTAAACCTCTCAACCAAACATGGCAATACCCTGTATAAGAAGAAACTTACTAAGTTTTCTTTTTAAGAATCAAAACCCTTTTCCAGAAGTTCATCAGGAGATTCTTCCACATCAACCTCAATTTTATTAACCATTATGATACATGTCATGCTTAAACCAAATGCTGGCAAAAGGAATGAGGTTACTATGATTGACTTAGGTTTTACTTTTGAGAAAGAGAGTCAGCTTTCCTAAATGATTGATAACCTGTACAAACATCAGATTGTGCTATCAAGGAAAAGGTAGAATTAGATGTCAGTGGTAATTGTGTCTGATTCAGTCAACTGTGAATTGAGTGGCCACTTTTTGTCCTTTCTTCTGTAGCCAGGGACAGTGAGGTCCCATGGCACAAACTTGCTATCTAGCTAACCTATGGATATGTCTGCCCTTGGGTCTAGTACCCACCCTAAATCCAATAGATTGTGCTCTTGCAATGACGTGGATGGAACTGGAGGGTGTTATGCTGAGCAAAATAAGTCATTCAGAGAAAGGCATGTATCATATGACCTCACTGATATGAGGAATTCTTTTTTTTTTTTTTTAAAGATTTTATTTATTTATTTATTTGAGACAGAATGAGAGAGAGAGAGAGCACATGAGAGGGGGGAGGTCAGAGGGAGAAGCAGGCTCCCTGCCGAGCAGGGAGCCCGATGCAGGACTCGATCCAGGGACTCCAGGATCATGACCTGAGCCGAAGGCAGTCGCTTAACCAACTGAGCCACCCAGGCGTCCCATTATACGAGGAATTCTTAATCTTAGAAAACAAACTGAGGGTTGCTGGAGTGGGGGTTGGGGTGGGAGGGCTGGGGTGGCTGGGTGATAGACACTGGGGAGCGTATGTGCTATGGTGAGTGCTGTGAATTGTGCAAGACTGTTGAATCACAGATCTGTACCTCTGAAACAATAATACATTATATGTTAAGAAAAAAAAAAAAAAGAAGATAGCAGGAGGGGAAGAATGAAGGGGGGGAAATCAGAGGGGTAGACGAACCATGAGAGAGGATGGACTCTGAAAAACAAACTGGGGGTTCTGGAGGGGAGGGGGGTGGGAGGATGGGTTGGCCTGGTGGTGGGTATGGGGGGGGGACGCGTTCTGCATGGAGCACTGGGTGTTGTGCACAAACAATGAATCATGGAACGCTACATCAAAAACTGATGATGTAATGTATGGTGATTAACATAACAATAACAAATTTTTTAAAAAAGCTAACCAATAGATTGTGCTCAGGAGCTCACATGGTAGAAATGGCAGCTTCCTATGTGGCAGGGTCTGCGAGTGGGGCGTTTTTCTTCACATGGGGCTTAAGGAGCTGTTAGTATCATAATCATGTGCCCAATACAAAACTTTGTCTCCCGTTCATCTTCTTTCTTTTTTTTTTAAGATTTTATTTATTTTATTTTTTAATTTAATTTTACTATGTTATGTTAGTCACCATACAATACAGCACCAGTTTTCGATTTATTTATTTGAGAGAGAGAGAGAGGGAGAGAGAACATAAGTGTGTGTGGGGGGGGCAGAGGCAGAGGGAGAAGCAGACTTCCCACTGAGCAGGGAGCCCGACAATGGGGCTCGATCCTGGGACTCCCGAGGATCATGACCTGAGCTGAAGGCAGATGCCCAACCCCACCGAGACACCCAGGCGCCCCTCTCATTCATCTTCTGTATGTTCTCATCTTCCTCATTTATTCAGGCATCTGTTTATCAAGCTTATGTTGAATACCTACTATGTGCCAAGTTCTTTGGACTCAGAGATGAATAAAACATAGGGCAGAAATCAAGGAGTGCATGGTCTGGTGTGGACACAGAAGTACAGTGGGAAATTTACAAGACATCTTAGGCTGCTTGTGTAGAAGTATGTCAAAGAACGTGTACAGTAATTAGAGAGGGCCAGTTTTACATAGAAGAAGAAATTAGGTAGTGGAGCAGGAGGAAGGCAGAGGCACTTAGACTCCTTAATTCAAGGAATTTCCAGTGGAGGTTGCAATGATTAGTAGCTTAATGCAGCTAAGTACTTCAAGAAATGTGTAATTCTAGCTAGGAGTCTGTGTTAGCGAGAAAGTACCAAAGAGTGGCATTTCTAGAAAAAATAATAAGTTGGCTTATAAAAGATGGTCTTTTTTTTTTTGCTTCAGTTTTGAGTTTTTAATAATGTGAAAAATAATAATAGAATTATTTGCATTCTGATACTGCCTGATAGCGTATAATACACATTCTTATCTTTTAGCAGAATTCATTTTTGTATCAGTGCTATGAGCCCTACAGCAGAGCTATCTTTATCCCCATTTGCGATGGTTCTAGAGAGAAGATTAATCCCCATCTAACCTAAAACATGTATGAGGTAACATAACTAATAAACACAAGAACATGGACTTGAACCCAAGATCTCTGGTTCCATGTCTGCTCTTCATTCTGTACCTTATGCTGCTAAATCCTGTGTTTCTTTCTTGCTAGAAGTAAAGTTAAAGGTTAATAAGTAGAACTAATTATGACACTCAAGGCCTGTTCAAGTTAGTATCAATATTTTAAAAGTTTGATAGTCATAAAATAAATGCAAATAGACTTCTCTAGAAACACAGAGATTGGGTCAAGCTAAGCTAAGTGTCCTAGGTAGAAATCATCAGGGACTGGCTATAATAGATAAGAATAATCTGTAACTAGCATGTCATCTCTCTAAGTATAAATTGTGTTTTAAAGATATTGGGAGAAAGTTTGCTCTTTTAAAGAGCTTAAATATTGCTGCCTGCCATCCTGTTTACACTGTTAATTTGCTTTCCAAATCCTTTTAGCCAGATAAAGCAAAGGTAAACTTCAGAATAGGCCTTGTACAAATTATCACCAATTCTAAATTAATGAGCTTTTTGCTTTATCTGAGTTGCAGAAAGACTAAACAAATGTGCTGGAATCATATGTTTTCTTTCCATCTAAAGGGCTATATTCCCCTTTTAGCACTATTTCCTCCCTCAGGAAATTTAAGAGGTCCACTGGCTTAAAAAGTCCAGTGCTTCAGTGTGAAATGGACGGCCAGGACCACCCCCTGATTTTCTTTCTTCCACCTCTGACTTTCTTTGTTCCTGCTCAATAGGTGACTAAGCCTCACTTACTGGTTTCATCTAATTTTTCCATTTCCAAATTCACATTCAACATCATCAAACACTAATGTAATTGTGTGTGAGGTCTTCTTTTCTCTACAATCCTATGATGAGAAGAAAATCTCCTGCCAGTGGCAGTGGCATCCTGTCTGGTTTAGCTAGAATAGCAAGGATTTATTGTGCTCCCTATCCTACATCTAGCCCAGTTGAGGCCAGCTACATCGCCTTTGTATACTGCTTTTTACCCACATTTATGCTAGGACTTTGGACCCACTTTTCCCTATTCAGGAACTTTGTAATGGAGAACATTGGATCCAGAGAATCCTGCTTTGATCCCAGCTCTGCACCCTTAGGCACATTACTTCCTCTCATTAAACTCAATTTCCCCATATGTAAAATGAGAGTATCTGATATGATTAAGATCTCTTCAAAATGCTCAAAATGTTTTACTTTCATTTTGCTCAATTTTTGTCAAAGCAGTATTCTTTAATTGCCCACATTCTGATACTGCCTGATAGCGTATAATACACATTCATATCTTTTAGCAAAATTCATTTTTAACTACTCAAATATTATTCTGGCATTCCCAGAGAACTTTGGAAAATCCTAGCAGAAATGGTTATCTGCTAAACCCAGTGCCACAGGCATAGGAGCCAGGTTATTGGGAGAAAGTTTGCAAAATTCATCAAGCTTATGTTGTTTATCAAGCTTATGTTGAATACCTAAATGTCTACTGGTATCCATACTGTAGAAAGCAAACATTGGTTTTCATGGCAAACCCCCCCCCCCCAAAAAACAGAACAAACCCTTCTACTTGGAAACATTTGCCAAGAGAACAAATGTTGATTTTTGAAATTCATCCTTACCTGCACTATGAACGGATTGAATGTATATGTTCATCACTCAGATACTTTTCCTGCCACCTCTAAAAAATTCATTTTTCGCCATTTGTCATTCCATCTGTGTCATATGCACGATTATATCAAAACCTAATTAAACCTATATGTAAGTTTGAATTGTGTTCCTCTCCCTGAAGAAAACAAAAGCAACCAAAAGTTAAACAATAATAAAACTAACTAAACAAACAAAAGCAAATTCTTAAAACTAATCAGCCAACCAACCAGTACCACCACCAGCAGAAAACACACGGCTTCAATCACCACCTATTGCAAAAGACTTTTAACTCCATAGACCCAGGCCAGATCTCTCTCTTCCTGGGCTTCAGTCTTGTGAAGTGCTTAAAACTGAACCAATTTCTACCCAAACCTGCTCTATTATTCATGTTAACTTATCTCAGTGAATGGCAAAACCAAGATAAATATGTGGAGCATTCTTTTTTTTTTTTTTAAATTTTATTTTATGTTATGTTAGTCACCATACAATACATCATTAGTTTTTTGATGTGGTGATCCACGATTCATTGTTTTCGTATAACACCCAGTGCTCCATGTGGTATGTGCCCTCCTTAATACCCATCACTGGTCTAATCCATCCCCCCACCCCCCTCCCCTCTGAAACCCTTAGTTTGTTTCCCAGAGTCCATAGTCTCTCATGGTTCATCTCTCCCTCCGATTCCCCCCCGTCATTTTCCCTTCCTTCTCCTAATGTCCTCCATGCTATTCCTTATGTTCCACAAATAAGTGAAACCATATGATAATTGACTTTCTCTGCTTGACTTATTTGCCTTAGCATAATCTCCTCCAGTCCCATCCATGTTGATGTAAAAGTTGGGTATTCATCCTTTCTGCTGGCTGAGTAATATTCCATTGTATATATGGACCACATCTTCTTTATCCATTTATCTGTTGAAGGGCATCTCGGCTCTTTCCACAGTTTGGCTATTGCGGACGTGGCATTATTCTTAATTTTGTTTTTCTGCTGCACTTTTCACAACAAATCATTTCCCAGATCTTTATGATCTAACATCTAGTACTTCTCAAACCTTTCTACTTCCATCTCTAGAAATACTATATAATTTTTATCTATCTATCTATCTATATAATCACCACCATCTTTGCAACTGCCTTCTTAATGGTGCCAATACTTGGTGATCATCAGAGTTCTCCATTGGCCGCTTCAGATGGGAATGGGATTCTGTTACTTCTCTGCTTAAAACTCCTCAGTTCTTCCAACTGCCCTTCCAATAAAGTTCAGCTCATTGATATGGTTTTCAAGTCTTGATGAAATCCCACCTGACTTTCACTCTGCTCATTGCCCTTCCCTGAAGCTCAGTATTCAGTGTTCTCAAACCTGACTGTACCTTACAATCACCCGGAGATGTTTGCAAAAAAAAAAAAAAAAAAAAAAAATGCATGTCTCCCCTCCTATGCACAGGAACGATTTAGTGGGATAAAGATATCCATTGTATCAAAAAATCTCCCCGGGTGATGTAACTGTGCAGCCAGGATTGAATCCACCCCGAGATGCAGCCTTCTTATAGTAGTTCCAGCTTCCAGACACACTAAGTGTTCTCCTGTATCTGCATATTGTTTCTCCCAAGAACCTTCTTTTTATCAGACTCCCTCCTCTTTGTGTCTGGGTCATAGGTGGAGACATGACTCAGTGCATATTTACAGGATAAATGCAGACAGGCTGGCAGGTTGGCAGGTTGGGAGGTATGGAGAAGAATAGGGAAGTGTGTTGAAAGAGAATAAAAAGATCTGAATTCGAAGCCTCAAATAGTAGGTGTGCTAGCAACAGAGTTTCAGTCATAGTTAAATTTGATAGAATATGTACTTTTCACAAAACATGGACTGGAAAGCAGTGTGGGTAAAGAGCATTGGCTTTGGAATCATCTAATATACACAACTAAGTCTTAAGTCCTATGTTTAATGGCAGTAGCACCTGCTAAGCAAGTTGCTTAAACTCTCTCAGCCTCAGTATCTGTAACTTCAAATTAGGGATAATTATTCAACATTATTCAAACTTAGTGTTCATAACAAGGATTCAAATATTCATGGAAAACATTTATAATACATAAAATGCTTTCTAAGTCTTTGGTACATGCATTATACTTCATTAAAAAGTTGAAAAGAATGTATGTTTTATGCATTATGATTATAGTAGAATCCGTTATTGTCATTATTATATACTTTATTTGCCTAATTTACCCCCACTTTTTTAATAGTCTCTGTCATTTCACCGCAAGTACCTATATAATATCGGTTACTTATTTTATGTGAAGCTTCTCACTGTAAAGGGAAGTTTTTATCCAGCATCTAGTGTTTTAACTTGGTATTAACAGAAGCTCCAAGCAGCCCTTCTGATGGTCAGTGCTGGGCCCTCCTTCTGAAGTGTCGGCCTCCTTACGAAGTTTCCTCTTTTCTTTTCATCTGACGACTCAGACTGGCTACTGGAGACCCTTGTAGCATCAATCTGATCTGATTAATACCATCTAGAGATTCTTTTGGTTTATAAAATACAAGCCATTCTTTGAACTGGTCAATGTCAAAAGATGCTGCTCTATTAGTTCTGATATCACATGTTATAAAATTAGCTGGCTACATTTTCTGGGTGTGAAGTAATGCACTGACCATGCCTTTGACAAAGAAAAAGTGGTCTTATTTCTCTGAATTTATGGTTTTTACAAACTACAACTACACTCAATATTTGTGCCTTTTTATCAGAATATGTGAGGAAAATTGAGATGTTTCTGTATTTATGACAAGGTAGTGCTTCAGGATGGAGAGTTACACTTCAGGTGGAAGGCATGCTTCACCAATTTTCGGTGATGGTTTTGTTTGGAAGCTAGAGAGGAAATGGTTAGTCATCAAAATCGAGAGAAGTAGCAGTGGAGTGGGGCAAGGATAAATTTTTTCTAACCAAATAATACTTTGCAGAAATAAATTTGAATCCCTGCTGTGGTGTTCAAATAACTGATTCCACAAGCACTGTTGAGGAGCTGTCTCTGAGCAGGACACTGGTGGAGAGGGCTGTGGTTAGTGGACGTAAGTTTAGCAGATCAGTTGTACACTGTGCCTCCAGAAGGACAGGGCACAGACCCTTCCTGCACACTTGGTTGGATTATTACCACCACTTCATTTAGTCCTCACAACAACCATCTGAGACAAGTTTTATTTTTTCCATCTCACAGTTGGACCACTGAGATGTGGAAAGGAGAAAGAATTTATGCATGTTTAGAGAGTCAATGGAAAAATCAACAATAAAATCCAGGCAAATCTGATCTCTTAAATCCTTTAATTCTGTTTGATTTCCTTCTTCTGAAAGTCTCTATGAGTGTCACTTCCAGCCAAGATGGAAGAACAGAGACAACTTGCCTTTCCACTGAAACCAACAATAGCAAACAATGTGTGTGAAATAATGATTTTCAAGACACTGGATATTTGGCAAAAAAGGGCAGTGATCCCTGAGAGATGACACAGAAATTAGATGAACCTTACAATTGCCTCAGCTTACTGCCTTGAGAAATTTTCTGGGTCGGAGCACAAAGAGGGGGTATACAAAGTCACTGGGCTCACTGAAGTGAGGTAATAGATTGGTGAATCCAGGGAGAACAAAGTAACTGTTGCTCATGGGACAGAATATTGGTGAGGAGAGAGCAGTACATAAACAGAAATTCACAGATATGCAGAGGATTCTTCCCTAGCATTCAGTTGACTACTGAACAGTGCTTGCATGTAAGGAAACTACTAGAAGCTGGTGGAAAACAACCAAAAAAAAAAAGAGAGAGAGAGGGAACAGTACCCGATATTCATTCAGGACCAGAAATAGTGCATTTCCCATCAGACAGACTAGAAAACCCTGTGATTCATGGGGCAGAAAACACAGAAGGGTCTTGCCATAGTCATGGAGAATAATTAGCCCTAGAAAGAAAATTGTTTTTGTCCCAACTAACAAATCTTAGAAGCAAGACATAGAAAGATCAAAATACTTCCAACTAACTTAACCGTGTCTCAGGAAAAAAAAAGCTAATTAATATTTATAGGTATATAAATATATCCATCCACCAATAAGGTAATATTTACAGTGTCCAGTATCTAATATAAAATTACCAGGCATGCAACAAAAGAGGAAAATAGGGCCCCTGATGAAGAGAAAAATCAATCACCTGAAACCAGTCAAAATTGACCCAGATAATAGAAGTAGCAGGCAAAGACACTAAGACCACCAAACAGAGAAACAGTCTATGTCTCAGTTCAAAGGCCAGCAAGCAGTCAGAATTCTCTCTTACTGGGGGAAGGTCAACCTTTTTGTTCTAGTCAGGTCTTCAACTGATTGGATGAGGCCCACCCACATTAGGGAGAGCAATCTGCGTTACTCAGTTTATTGGTTTAAATGTCAATCTCATCCAAAAATGCCCTCAGAATACTATTTAAGAAAATAGCTGGGCACCACATGGCCCAGTCAAGCAGACCCATGAAATTAATCATCACAGTGCTATTAAATCTCAGAAAAGAGACTGGCAGTGCTGTGGTAGTGCCAGGGTGCCCTTAAGCTGTCACCTGTGCTAAAGGAATGGGCCACGAGACTCTCGTGGAAAGAGCCTTCTATTCAGTTAGAAATGGAACAGCAGTTACAATGATCATGAGTTAGGGTTCCTGACATGCTCTAGGAATAGCAAGAAAACTGGAGTAGCTGGTGTGGATGAGTGTTAGAAGCAGTGATAAAAGAAGTCAGAGATAGAGTCAGGGGTCAAATCATTAATGGCCTTAGAGGACATCAAAAGGCACTGGATTCTATTTGTGACAAGTAAGCACTAGAAGAATATGAGCAGGAGAGTGGTACACAGAGCTTTGAGAAAAGCATTAGGGTGAGGGATAAGAACGAAAACAGGGAGATCCACTGAGAGCCTATTTCTATAATTCAGTTTCATTTCCTTGAAAGGGTAGTATTCTTGGTGGGTTGCAGTAAGTGTCCCAGTTTGAATGGTCTCACCATATGGACAGCCTAATGTCCTACGTTCACCTTTCTTTAGGATTCTGGACTGAAATGTGGAAGTTGGCATATGTCTGGGTCATTGGCTCTTCTGGTCTCAGAGGGCAGATGCTAATTACCCTCAGGATTTCTTTGCAACATCAGAAGCTGTAGGCTCATTAGACTCAAAATATGTGAACCACCACCACAAGTCAACTTTGATTTAGAGCAATGGAACTGGCATTGCTTGAAGGTGAGGTCACTGGAATCGGAGCCTTGATGAAGTTTCTCAGAAAGAAGACATTGTGCTGTATTTGTGTCTTCCTCACATTCCTCCTTTGCTCTTGCCTTGCTTCCCACCACATGTGGGCTGGCTGTTTCTAGGGCCCCAGGGATTGAAGGAAAGTTGTTGAATTTGAAGCATATCAAAGAGTCTACACAAAATCAGGGAGAAGTCCCTCAACCTAGGCACAGTTTTCCAAGGAAAAATATTCTTTTTTTTTTTTTTTTTTTTAAGATTTTATTTATTTTTTAGAGAGCGAGCGAGAGAGAAACAGCATGAGAGGGGAGAGGGTCAGAGAGAGAAGCAGGCTCCCCGCTGAGCCGGGAGCCCGATGCGGGACTCGATCTCAGGACCTTGGGATCATGACCTGAGCCGAAGGCAGACGCTTAACCATCTGAGCCACCCCAGGCGCCCCTCCAAGGAAAAATATTCTATGGTTAATGAAAGAAGGAAAATGAAAGAAGAGGGTTACTTTAGCCTGTTCCAGAAAACAACTCTTGGTGTATATGCATGAAATTCACTACATAATACAGAGACTGATTCTCCAGCTGTGAGTCAGAGTCTGGCTGATGTAAAATGATGGAGGGAAAAGCTCCTGGACGTTTATACACAGGGAGAGCCTCCAGGACTCTGTCTCAACAGCAAAGGCTGGACAGGAAGGTCAAGGTCCATGCATTTCAAGATCAGCTCATCCAGAGGAATCATGCATAAGCTGGTCATTTTTTTCCTTTGGCTGTAGTTTTTTCTTGTGTAAAATAGGGGTAGTAATATTATTTCTTCTGCAGGGTTAATGTGAGGATCAGGGATTATATGGATGGGAAGGTGCCTTGTAAACTGCAAAGTTGTTACCTGTGTATATCTGTTTTACTCTCT
Source organism: Neomonachus schauinslandi (assembly GCF_002201575.2). Classification (NCBI taxonomy): domain Eukaryota; kingdom Metazoa; phylum Chordata; class Mammalia; order Carnivora; family Phocidae; genus Neomonachus; species Neomonachus schauinslandi. The sequence goes on along the minus strand of NC_058415.1, from coordinate 75,432,792 downwards.
TACTGTTCAACTAATATTTATCTTGAAGTCCCACTCTCTGTATGGTCCTGTTCTAAGTCTGGAAACTGAACCACAGTGAGGTACCCAGTAGAGACAGAAGCTTAATTTTTTGTGTGCACATAATGGTGAAAATGTTGGTGTTGGTCAAGCTATAAACAGTTTTTCTGGTTCCTACAAGATGAGGTTCATTATCTATTCCAGATTCCCTCCTTGTCCAGTCTTCCCATCTCAGATGTTTTCACATGACACCTGTCCAGTTGCTCAAGTCAGGAGTCCTCTTCGATCCCTCTTTCCTTTACCCCTTTTGTATCTGATCTATCAGTGAGTCCCACTTCCTCCGTCTGCAGAAAATATCCAGAAATCTCCCCTTCCCCATCTTTCTCTGCTGCTACCATCCAGACACAAGTCATATTCGTCTCCCACCCTGCCTCTCACAGTGGTTTACTGACTGCTTTCTGTGTTGCTGCTATGATCATTTACCCTGCCTTTTCTCCAAAGCAGTCAAAACATCTTTGAAAAATACCATGCCATTGCCTTGCTTAAAAGCATCTAATTGTCTGAATTTCAAATTTCTTAGCATGGCCACTCATGCCTGATGTGATTTGGCCTCTGTCCCCACTCAGAGCATGGCTCATACCTCTCTCTCTGGTTAACTCTGCCCTCATCACATGGACATTCATGCTGTCCCTCAAGAGCAGGTCATCCCCATGTCAGGGCATTCCCCTAACTCTTTCCTTGGCCTAAAAGCTTTGATCCCAGATCTTTGCATGGCTATGTCCTTCTTCTGATTCAGATGTCTTGACCTCAGAGACACTTCTTTGACTACCCAATCTAAGGACAACCAGCCTGGTCACTTTCTTACTATGCTGCCTTTGGTTTTCCTAACATTTATCATTATCTGAAACTTTATTGTTCACATGTTTACATCTCTGTTGTTTGTTTTCACCTACACTAGAGACTCCATGAAAACCAGAATCTTCCTTATCTACCTAGTTCAGTGTGGTGCCTGGCTGCCAATCACACCACAACACACATGTGGAATGGCATCTAGTACATAAGAAATCCATAGTCAGTATCTTTATAGTGCATGAAATGGACTCTTTTATTTTGAGAAAATCACTTTATCATGCTTTTTAGGTATAAATGTAAATAAAACAAAACTCACCACCTGGTTACTCAGATAGATCTGGGTTGAACAACACCAAAAATAAAGTCCTTAATTAATTAATTAATTTGTTTATTTATTTATTTGACAGAGAGAGAGAGATCGCAAGTAGGCAGAGAGGCAGGCAGAGAGAGAGGGGGAAGCAGGCTTCCTGCTGAGCAGAGAGCCTAATGTGGGGCTCGATCCCAGGACCCTGAGATCATGACCTGAACCGAAGGCAGGCGCTTAACCGCCTGAGCCACCCAGGTGCCCCTAAATTCCTTAATTTAGATAAGTTGATGAGTGCTGTGTTCAGTCATATATATGACACATGTGTACACACACACATACACACACATATTTTTAATAAAATCAGACTTCAGAAAATTGCTTCCCTGGAAAAAGTATTTTTCTTGAATTATGGAGTACTCTTGTGGAATTATGAGCAGCTGCATACAGGAGAAGGAGAGTACATGCAAAGCAATCACAGAAAAGTACCAAACAATGGAGATTATCTCCTCTACATCAAGCAGCCACAATACCCCCTTGTGGGTCAGTGTGAGGTTTTCCCTGAAGAGAATGTATACTCCCCATTGCCAGTCAGCTGGGAAACTTCCCATTCCTGTTGCAGAAGATGAAAGCTTTAGAAATGGGAGGGGGAAGCTCCCACTTTCCTGGGGTAGAGGCTTCCTTAGACTTGACTGTGATAGGAGGTGCTGGGAAAACCATAGATAGTGGGGTATGGGGTGGGGGAAGCCCCAGGGACTGGTTCCTGCATATGGAGAAAGGCTGAGAGCTCAGAGACGTGGCTGAGGAATGGATCATCAGGTTGTACTTGACCAGTGGATTCTGAATGAAGCCCCTTCTTGGAGCAACTATAAGTTACTCTCTATGTCCTATGTCCATTTTATTTTCCATCTGTGAGAGTGTCCCCTCACCTTTGGTCAGAGCAGGAGCCCTTTGTGTCCTTCATCTGGAATGATAATGAGGTAGTGTTGGTCAGGGTGAGGCCCATGTTCTACAGTTGCCCTCCACCTCCTGTGGGGACATGGGTACAGGACAGAGTGTTTGGGAATAGAAGACATGTGCTCTATGGTGTCTCCGGAAGGGGCAAACCATTCCCTTCCCTCCAGGGTGGCAGCACCTCAGTGCATTCTGCAGGTGAGTCAATGGATAAGGCAAGCCTTTCACCCACCCCTGAGCCAGGTACCAAGTATGTCCTAGTATGAAGGTTGCAGTCCTTTGGTAGGCACCTGCCCCAGTGGGTTGGAGCAGGCAGCCCTGAGAAGGGAAGATTGAATCATCTCCAGGCCAGAGCATGCCACATCAGTCAGGATGCTCCCATCAGCAGACAGGTGAATGCAAAAATGCATGGGGTGGGGCCTTGGTCACCCGGGAAGGTCTGCACACTGAGAGTATCCTCCTAACAGAGGTAGTGCAGCATTAAATAGCAAGCATAAAACATCATGACAGCTTGGGAGAGAGAGTGGAGAAGAAAGGAAACTATTATATTTTTGTACCTTTAGTGGCACTTTTGTCCTACTTTTTGCACAAGGAGCCCCATGAATGATATAGCTAGTGCTGGTTACATGCACAGTTTTGTGGCTGTCCAGATAACCCAAGCATTCCTGCCCCCAGTCTTTAGCTGCCCAAGAAGGCAGCAGGAACATTTTTCAAAGGGAGTGCCAGATTTTAGAAGAGCAGTGATGGAACATTGGTGGTTGGGGGTGTGGTATTTCAGTTGAAAGTCTGAAAGGATAAGACTTGTCCCCAAAGTTATATTTCTTTTTTATTTTATTTTATTTTTAAAAGATTTTTTTATTATTTGAGAGAGAGATTGAGAGAACGAGGAGGGGCAGAGGGAGAAGCAGACTCCCTGTGGAGCAGGGAGTCCAACATGGGACTTGATCCCAGAACCTTGGGATCATGACCTGAGCCGAAGGCAGACGCCTAACTGAGCCCATCCAGGTGCCCTGTAGTTCTTTAAAAAAAAAGATTTTGTTTATTTGTTTTGTTTGTTTAGAGTGCAAGCTGGAGGAGGGGCAGAGGGAGAAGGAGAGAGAATCTCAAGCAGACTCCCAGCTAAGCACAGAGCCCAATGCTGGGCTCAATCCCATGACCCTGAGATCTTGAGCTCAGCCAAAACTAAGAGTCAGGTGCTTAACTGACTGAGCCACCCAGTAACCCCCACAGAGTTATATTTCAGCCAGCACAAATCTTACAACTATGTGAAGTCAAAACAATGGCTAAACATTTTCTTTCTTGTTGGACTTTTAGGAGTTTTGGGGTGTTTTTCACCCAGTTACTCACAAGACAATCTTAAATGTTATACTTTCGAAAATCCAGAATGTCTCTAAAAGGCAAGGGAAACAAAAGCAAAAATGAACTTTTGGGACTTCATCAAGATAAAAACCTTCTGCACAGCAAAGGAAGCAGTCAATAAAACTAAGAGGCAACCATGGCATGGGAGAAGATATTTGCAAATGACATTACAGATAAAGGGCTGGTATCCAAGATCTATAAAGAACTTCTCAAACTCAACACCCAAAAAACAAATGATTAAGTCAAAAAATGGGCAGAAGACCTGAACAGACACCTCTCAAAAGAAGACAAATAAGTGGCTAACAGACACATGAAAAAATGTTCAACATCATTAGCCATCAGGGAAATTCAAATCAAAACCACATTGAGATACCACCTTACACCAGTTAGAATGGCAAAAATTAACAAGGCAGTAAACAACAAATGTTGGAGAGGATGTGGCAAAAGGGGAACCCTTTTATACTGTTGGTGGGAATGCACGTTGGTACAGCCACTTTGGAAAACAGTATGGAGCTTCCTCAAAAAGTTAAAAATAGAGCTACCCTATGACCCAGCAATTGCACTACTGGGTATTGACCCCAAAGATACAGATGTAGTGAAAAGAAAAGGGGCATATGCACCCCAATGTTCATAGCAACAATGTCCACAATAGCCAAGCTGTGGAAAGAACCAAGATGCCCTTCAACAGACAAATGGATAAAGAAGATGTGGTTCATATATACAATGGAATATTACTCAGCCAGCAGAAAGGATGAATACCCACCATTTGCATCAACATGGATGGGACCAGAGGAGATTATGCAAAGTGAAATAAGTCAAGCAGAGAAAGACGATTATCATATGGTTTCACTCATATGTGGAACATAAGGAATAGCATGGAGGACATTAGGGGAAGGAAAGGAAAACTGAAGGGGGGAATCAGAGGGAGGAGACGAACCATGAGAGACTATGGACCCCAGGAAACAATCTGAGGGTTTCAGAGTGGAGGGGGTGGGGGGGTGTTACCCCGGTGATGGGTATTAAGGAGGGCACGTGTTAAAATGAGCACTGGGTGTTATACGCAAATAATGAATCATCGAACACTACATTGAAAACTAATGATGTACTGTATGGTGACTAATATAACATAATAAAAAAAATCCAGAATGTCAGAAAGAGGAAGAAATCAAAGGTTATCTAGTTCAACCCATGCAATTTATAAATGGGGAGGGTAAGATCTGTACCACTGAGTGGGGCAGGACAACTGTTCAAAGGTATTAGAATAAATTAGTTAGTAGCAACATTTGGAAAAGAAGTTCTGAGACCCAGTCCAGAGTGGTTTCCACAAAATCTGAGTATTTCTTCCTTTGGGTTGGCCTTCATTTTCATGAATATTAACTGTGCCAAAGCCAGAATTTACTTTAAAAAAGTAAATATATTGAGTGCCTACTGCATGATAGGCATTCAGTGTTTATGATCTGTTTTAAGGTCACAGCAGTCTTTTAAAGATATTATCATGGCCCCATTTTACAAGTGAGGATATGAAGGCACAAAGAGTACTAATTGAGTTGTTAGTATGTGAATTGGGATTCCATTCCACATTAGTATAACTCTTAGCCTACTTGTAGTGGGTTGAATGGGACCCAAAAGATAAGTCCATGTGGAACCTATGAATGTGGCCTTATTTGGAAAGAGTCTTTGCAGTTATAATTAATTAAGATCAAGATCTTGAGATGAGATCATCCTGGATTACCAGTGGGTCCTAAATTCAATGACAAATGTTCTTCTAAGACAGAGAAAGAAGACACAGACAGACAGAAGAGAAGGTGATGTGAAGATGAAGATAGACATTGGAGTGATGTGTATAAGCCAAGGAATGCTAAGGATTGCTGGCAGCCACTAGAAGGTAGGAGAAAAACATGGAATGGATTCCTCCTCAGAACCTCCAGAAGGATCCAATACTGCCAACACATTGATTTCAGACTTCTGGCGTCCAGATCTGTAGAAAATAAATTTCTCTTGGTTTAAGCCACGATGTTTGTGATAATTTCTTTCAGCAGCTCTAGGAAATAAATGCACCATGCTTTTTGTCACATGTCATAGCTTCTTCTCTATACTTTCTACCTTTAGTTTACCTGCTAGTCTCAAGGTATGTCTCAACAAGGAAATTGATAGATAGTGGATAGAAAAGGAATTAAAAGAAAGTGGCTCATATCCGATTGCTATTTTGCAGGCCATTTCTGGATCAGTTGATTCCATTACACAAGCAAGAGTTCTTAAAATAAATTTCCTTGGAAAAATAAGGGGAAGCACCCACAGTGAACTGCAAACCATTGTTCCAGTTGCTTTTTGTAACAACAAAAAGACACAGGCCACTGAAATGATTCACAAATCATGTGATTTTAATATGGATGATACCGTACAGAACTTCTTTGTTTACTAGGACCTTTCTTTCACATGCATGATCTCATTTTGTTCCCATGTCAAGCCTATATTTTTCGTGTTATTTTATTCATGAGATGACAGTAGTTCAGCCAGTTATCTGCCCGGGATACCATAGCTAATATGTGTCAGAATGGGGAACTAAGCCTGGCTTACTTGCTAAAATGTTTTTGCCACTATGAAATAAAGGAATCACTGGCTTTTTTGGTACAACTCCCTTGTTTTAGTGGTGAAGAAGTGACTTGTGCATTGAACTCTTAGTAGAAACAGAACAGGGGATCAAAAGACAGTTGAAAGGATCATACTCCAGGCTCTTGCTTTTCTTATCTGGTCTGATTCAAAGCATTTTCTGGATAAAGTAAAATTATTGTGTGAGGTATTGTGGAATTTTAAATTGGGATCAAAGTCATAAAACAGCCAGATGTTTTGGAGCAAAGCCTTCAAACAAGCTAGAGAATGTACAGTGATGACCACAGCTCAGCCAATTTAAGACAGATTTGGAAGAGGACCTTCACATTTTAGTTTGTTCTAATGGCCAAATTCAGGGTAATAACTAAAATAGGAGTAGGGGGTATACTTTAAAAGTTTATCACATTTGAAATGTCTTTTCCTTCCTTTATATATTTGAATCACTATAACCTTGAGACATAGAAGGGATTGCCACCATTTTACAGATGAGGAAACCAAGGCTTAGAGGGGCCCAGCGACTTACCGAGGGTGACACGGCAAGAACACCTCAGTGAGACTGGGATTCAAACCCAGATTTACATACCCCTCCTTTCCATCAGACTTCATGATAAAATCACACAGTGGAGGTGAAGTTGATTCCTGTTGATGGGACCAGAAGTTTTACACAATGTCATATACAGTGTTGGACACTGGGTGACAGAAATTATTAATATCCCCAAGGAGTTCACATCAGGTTGGAGAAAGGCAGAAAAAAGCCTTAACAGAGCACCTAAGTCACAACTACCATTCTGAACACATAATTTTAAAAGCCCATACTTGAGTCTGTGGCATGAGCTCTCCACAATGCCAATTGGAAATAAGCAAGTCCTGACTAATAGTAGTTAAAACAATACAGGTATTTATCAACTGATTTACCAAGAAGGCTGATAATTGACAATTCCAGGTCTGATTCTGTGGCTCAGTGATACCATCAAGGATTTCATCTATGTGGTTATTTTCTCATGGTTTTAAAATGGATCCTGTATACCAGATCCCACACGCTCCAAGTATGTACTAAGGCAGGGGCAAAGTGTTCTATAAAAGGCTCTGTCTTTTTATCACATTTACTCTATGTTGGGCATTGTATTTATCTCATTTAATTTTTATACACACAAATAACATTGGGAAACTTATAATATGTCTACCCCTCACATGTAAGGCAATTGAAGGATTATTTAATTTGTCCAGGATATGGGTCCAGAATTAAAACTCAGGTCAAGAAATGGGCAGATGACATCAACAGGCATTTCTCCAAAGAAGACATCCAAATGGCCAACAGACACAGGAAAAAATGCACAACATCACTCAGCATCAGGGAAATACAAATCAAAAACCACAATGAGATATCAGTCAGAATGGCTAAAATTAACAAGACCGGAAACAACAAATGTTGGCGAAGATGCAGAGAAAGGGGAACCCTCTTACACTGCTGGTGGGAATGCAAGCTGGTGCAGCCACTCTGGAAAACAGTATGGAGGTACCTCAAGAAGTTAAAAATAAAGCTACCCTATGACCCAGCAATTGCATTACTGAGTATTTACCCAAAGGATACAAACGTGATTTGAAGGGGCACATGCACTCCATTGTTTATAGCAGCAGTGTCCACAATAGCCAAACTATGGAAAGGGCCCAGATGTCCATCGACAGATGAATGGATAAAGAAGATGTGGTATATATATGTGTGTGTGTATATATATATCACACACAATGGAATACTACTCAGCTGTCAAAAAAATGAAAACTTGCCATTTGCAATGATGTGGATGGAACTAGAGGGTATTATGCTAAGCAAATTAAGTCAATCAGAGAAAGATAATTATATGATTTCATTGATATGTGAAACTTTTTTTTTTTTTTTAAGATTTTATTTATTTATTCATGAGAGACAGAGAGAGAGAGAGAGGCAGAGGGAGAAGCAGGCTCCCAAGGAGCAGGGAGCCCGATATGGGACTCGATCCCAGGACCCTGGGATCATGACCTGAGCCGAAGGCAGACGCTTAACCATCTGAGCCACCCAGGCGCCCTGATATGTGAAACTTAAGAAACAAAACAGGATCATAGGGGAAAGGAGGGAAAAATAAAATAAGATGAAAAAATAAGATGAAATCAGAGAAGGAGACAAACCATAAGAGACTCTTATAATTAATTATAGGAAACAAACTAAGGGTTGCTGGAGGAGAAGTGGAAGGGGGGATGGGGAACTGGGTGATGGTCATTAAGGAGGGCACATGATGTAATGAGCATGGGTGTTATATGCAACTGATGAATCACTGAATTCTATCTCTGAAACTAATGATACACTATATGTTAATTTAAAAAAAAAACAAAAACTCAGGTCTTAAAATACTCCAAAAGGTAGGCTTTAAACTATGAGGGTGCTGTAAAACCTGCTTTGCTAAAAGCTGGAGTCCTCCCCCCAGTGAAATTCAGACAGCACTCAGCTGTTTCTAACCTAGCACTATTACAAGGCAGTTTAAACTCTTTTACCGCCCCCCCCCCCTTTTTAGCAGATAAAGATCCTGCAGCATAGAAGCACTAAACAGTCCATACTACTGTTTTGTGGTGAGCCAGACCCCAGACTTCCAACTCAGGGCTCCTGCTCTGCTGTATAGAAATCTTTCTGCTTTTCTCCCCTCGACTTTGTTCTATTTCAGTTTAGGAGAGGACAGGTTTAAGATGAGCATATGCTTTAAATATTTCAGTGAGCAGGTGGGGCGATGGGGGTGGAATGGGTTATGCATTGCTGTCATATCTCAGGGAAGGCTAAAATACCAGGAATTTTTCTCCCTTTCCCATAAGAAAATGCCAAGAAAGAAACCACTTCAAGATGCTATTGTCTTGCTATGCAGGAATGGGGGTGGGGTGGGGTGAGGGCTGGGAAGGAAGAAAAAAGAAAGAAAAAGAAAGTAAAAGCCTAGAATGTCTTTTAATCCACATGAGCAAGAAAACTCCACTATTCCCTCCCTTTTAACCAGTATTTATATCAGATGAGAGCCTGTTCATCATTCATCTTTATCTCCTTTCATAAAGACCTTCACTCCTTGAGGTGTAAGACAGCACTGGCTGGACAAGGGCAAATGAGCTGGACCAGTGTTTAAGTTTGTCCTGTCTCTAGTGTGCCTTCCATTCCTTTTCATTTTTTTCTCATTCTTGGCTATGCTATTGTTACTTTCTCTGTACCAGATTTTAATACCTTCAAGATTCAGGATTCCTTTGTTTTGATAGCAATATTTAATTAGCTTAGCCCCTAGTGCCCTCTCCAAAGTCCTGTCTTCCTTGGTGCTTCACCAAATGTAATTTAGGAATTGGGATGAAGATGGGGTAGAATCTAATAAAGAATTATAACCTCCAAAATGGAAAACTTAAGCCCATAATATTTGCACGTAAGTTCTGAAAATTTTAAACTATAGGGAGAATGTGGCAGGCATATTGGGGTCTTAAATCAACGTAATTTACCAGACAAATTAGATAATTAACAAAGATCTTCTTTAAGGATCATTAGCAAACTTAGATTTGAACATGTGACAATTATAATACATGTTTTTCTCATAAAACAGCCAACGTGATGACTAGTAATTAACCTAGGAACTGACAGAGCATTATTCCTTCTGTTCCTTTCCCAAGCAGAATTGTGCCACAATGACAAGGAAAGCCCAAGAGATTTTTGATTTGTTCAGTATATGTTAATTTTATGTATTTATTATTTATACCATATGTTTGCCCAAACAAAATCTATCTGATACTTCATTGGTAATAATGTGAGTATCAGGAACTCTTACTTATTTCTCATAACCTGGGGTGAGATGATTTTAAGCAATGTCCCCTAGTTTATAGAGCTAGTATGTCTGGATTTTTTTTTCATAGAACAGGAGGTATAGATAATGCATTGTTTCTCTTGAACAGAAGGTTATTAGTGTTGTTGAGCACATGCCCTGGGCTAGGCATAGGACTTGGTGACTTTTATTTACCTCATTTAATTATTCCAACAACCTTATTAGGTAGTTTTTATTAAGCCAGTTTTATGGATCAGAACTCCAAGGCTTATAGAAGTAAAATGGTTTGAATCAGATTCATCTGATTTTCGATCCTATGCTCTTTCTTTTATACCACAGTGCGTATGTGCATGCATGCATGCGCACACAAATTATCCACTGAAATTTGGAATTGACATAAGGTGGAACATGAAAAATAGTCCATTTAGACTGAGTCCTTCCAGGGTCACACATCCAGATGTTACCACACATAAACCACACATTTTAATTTGTGATAGTCCCAAAATATCTAAATGCATTTGTGAGACACATAAGTCCTCTCTTCTTGTTCTCAGTAAAATGTCAATTTTATTTAGCCAAGTTTATAGAACTTTATACAGAGGAGGACACATAGTGCAGGATCTAATGAAGCATGTCTCAGTAGGGCTTTGGTCTAATGAAACAAAGTTCATGGAACATTTCTCAATATGGATAAGGGCCTGTCAGAGTTGAAAAAAAAATTACCAAACTATTGTTACACAACAAAACTTTTATATTTGGGGTTTATATTTTCATCTTGAAATACCAAATACTGCCAATATATACTTTCCTTTTGAGGAAATTGGCAAGTAAAAATTGTATATATTTAAGGTATACAATATTATGATTTAATATACATAGTGAAATGATTATTACAGTCAGACTAATTAACGTATCATCTCACATAAGTATTACCTCCTCCCCTGACTGCCATGGATAGAGTGCTGAAAATATACTCTCATAGCAAATCTCTAGTATTCAATACAGTGTTAACTATAGTCCTCATGCTGCTCCTCTTACGTAACTGCAACTTTGTACCTTTGACCAACATCTCCCTCTTTCCCCGACCTCTCTGCCTGCAGTGACCACTCTTCTACTCTCTGCTTCTATGTATTCAACTTTTTAAGTTTGTACATATAAGTGAGATCATGCAACTTATTCTTTGTCTGGCTATTTCAATTAGCATAGTACCCTCCACATTCCTCCATATTGTCACAAATGCAAGATTTGCTTCTTTTAAAGACTGCATAATATTCTATTCTAGCTACCTAGCTAACCTTAAATTTTCTTTATCCATTCATCTGTCAGGGGACTCTTAGGTTGTTTACATATCTTGGCTATTGTGAGTAATGCTGTAATGAACATGAGAGTGGAAATGTCTCTTTGATATAGTGACTATAATGATTTATTTCCTTTGGCTATATACCCAGGAGTGGGATTGCTAGATCATATGATAGTTCTATTTTTAACTTTGGGGGGAAATTCCATACTTTTTTTTCTATAATGGTTTTACCAATTTCCATTTCCACCAGCTGTTCAAGGGTTCCCTTTTCTCCACATCATTACCAACACTCGTTATTCTTTGTCATTTTGATAATAGCCTAATAGGTGTTCAGTGATATCTCACTGTGGTTTTGATTTTTATTTCCCGGGTGATTACAGATGTGAGCATCTTCTTATGTACCTATTGGCATTTGTATGTATTCTTTGGGAAAATGTCAATTCAGATCCTTTGCCCATTTTTTTTTTTTTGGTTGGGTTTTTATTTTGTTATTTTGTTTTTGTTTTTGCTATTAAGTTGTATGCATTCCTTACATATTTTAGATATTAACCCTTTATCGGATACATGATTTGAAAATATTTTCTCCAAATCATAGTTGCCTTTTCATTTTATTAATTGTCTCCTTTTCTGTGTAGAAGTTTTTCAGTTTGGTACAGTTCCACTTACTTATTTTTGCTTTTATTTCCTTAGGTAAAATCAAGAAGATTTTACCCCATGTTTTCTTCTAAGAATTTTCTGGTTTCAGGTCTTACCTTTAAGTCTTTAATCCATTTTGAGTTGATTTTTTAGTTATATGATGTAAAGGTCCACTTTCATTCTTTTGCATGTGGATATCCACGTCTCTCAACACTCTTTATTGAAAAGACTCTCAAAAAAAAAAAAGAAAAGACTCTCCTTTTCTCATTGTATATTCTTGGCACCCTTGTTGAAAATTAGTTAATTGTATAGGAATAGGCATGTTTCTGAACTCTTGATTCTGTTCCATTGGTCAATGTTTCTATTCCAGTACCATACTGTTTTGATTACTATAACTTTATAATATAATTTAAAATCAGGAAATGTGATGCCTCCAACTCTGTTCTTCTTTCTCAAGACTAATTTTTTAAATTTTATTTTATTATGTTAATCACCATATATTAAATCATTAGTTTTTGATGTAGTGTTCCATGATTCATTGTTTGCATATAACACCCAGTGGTCCACTCGATACGTGCCCTCTTTAATACCCATCACCAGGCTAACCCATCCCCCCACCCCCCTACCCTCTAGAACATTTAGTTTGTTTCTCAGAGTCCATAGTCTCTCATGGTTCGTCTCCCCCTCCAATTTACACCCCCTTCATTTTTCCCTTTCTACTATCTTCTTTTTTTTTTTAAACATATAATGTATTATTTGTTTCAGAGGTACAGGTCTATGATTCATCAGTCTTATACAATTCATAGCACTTACCATAGCACGTACCCTCCCCAATGTCTGTCACTGAGCCACCCCATTCCTCCCACCCCCCACCACTCCAGCAACCCATAGTTTGTTTCCTGAGATTAAGAATTCCTCATATCAGTGAGGTCATATGATACATGTCTTTCTCTGATTGACTTACTTCGCTCAGCATAATACCCTGTAGTTCCATCTATGTCGTTGCAAATGGAAAGATTTCAGGTTTTTTTGGTGGCTGCATAATATTCCATTGTATGTATATAAAATATATATACCACATCTTCTTTATCCATTCATCTGTTGATGGACATCTGGCTCTTTCCATAGCTTGGCTATTCTGGACATTGCTGCTATAAACAACAGGGTGCACATACCCCTTCGGATCACTACTTGTGTATCTTTGGGGTAAATACCCAGTAGTGCAATTGCTGGGTTGTACAGTAGCTCTATTTGCAACTTTTTGAGGAACCTCCATACTGTTTTGCAGAGTGGCTGCACCAGCTTGCATTCCCACCAACAGTGTAGGAGGGTTCCCCTTTCTCCGCATCCCTGCCAACATCTGTCGTTTCCTGACTTGTTAATTTTAGCCATTCTGACTGGTGTGAGGTGATATCTCATTGAGGTTTTGATTTGTATTTCCCTGATGCTGAGTGATGTTGAGCGCTTTTTCATGTGTCGTAGGCCATTTGGATGTCTTCTTCTTTTTTTTTTTTTTAAAGATTTTATTTATTTATTTGAGAGAGAGAGAATGAGAGACAGAGAGCATGAGAGGGAGGAGGGTCAGAGGGAGAAGCAGACTCCCTGCCGAGCAGGGAGCCCCACGCGGGACTCGATCCCGGGACTGCAGGATCATGACCTGAGCCAAAGGCAGTCACCTAACCAACTGAGCCACCCAGGCGCCCCATTTGGATGTCTTCTTTGGAAAAATGTCTGTTCATGTCTTCTGCCCATTTCTTGATTGGATTCTTTGTTCTTTGGGTTTTGAGTTTGATAAGTTCTTTATAGATTCTGGATACTAGCCCTTTATCTGATATGTCATTTGCAGATATCTTCTCCCATTCTGTTGGTTGTCTTTTGGTTTTGTTGACTGTTTCCTTTGCTTTGCAAAAGCTTTTCATCTTGATGAAGTCCCAATAGTTCATTTTTGCCCTTGCTTCCCTTGCCTTTGGTGATGTTTCTAGGAAGAAGTTGCTATGGCTGAGGTTGAAGAGGTTGCTGCCTGTGTTCTCCTCTAGGATTTTAATGGACTTCTGTCTCACATTTAGGTCTTTCATCCATTTTGAGTATTTTTGTGTGTGGTGTAAGTTAATGGTCCAGTTTCATTCTTCTGCAAGTGGCTGTCCAATTTTCCCAACACCATTTGTTGAAGAGACTGTCTTTTTTCCATTGGACATTCTTTCCTGCTTTGTTGAAGATGAGTTGACCATAGAATTGAGGGTCCATTTCTGGGCTCTCTATTCTATTCCATTGATCTATGTGTCTGTTTTTGTGCCAGTATTATACTGTCTTGATGATGACAGCTTTGTAATAGAGCTGGAAGTCTGGAATTGTGATGCCACCAGCTTTGCTTTTCTTTTTCACATTCCTCTGGCTATTTGGGGTCTTTTCTGGTTCCATACAAATTTTAGGATTATTTGTACCATTTCTTTTAAAAAAGTGGATGGTATTTTAATAGGGATTGCATTAAATGTGTAGATTGCTCTAGGTAGTATTGACATCTTCACAATACTTGTTATTCCAATCCAAGAGCATGGAACTTTTTTCCATTTCTTTGTATCTTCCTCAATTTCTTTCATGAGTATTTTATAGTTTTCTGAGTACAGATTCTTTGCCTATTTATTTATTTATTTATTTTATTATTTATTCCTAGGTATCTTATGGTTTTGGGTGCAGTTGTAAATGGGATCGACTCCTTAATTTCTCTTTCTTCTGTCTTGTTGTTGGTGTATAGAAATGCCACTGATTGCTGTGCATTGATTTTATATCCTGGCACTTTACTGAATTCCTGTATGAGTTCTAGCAGTTTTGGGGTGGAGTCTTTGGGGTTTTCCACATAAAGTATCATATCATCTGCAAACAGTGAGAGTTTGACTTCTTCTTTGCCGATTGGGATGCCTTTTTTTCTTTTTGTTGTCTGATTGCTGTGGCTAGGACTTCTAGTACTATGTTGAATAACAGTGGTGATAGTGGACATCCCTGCCATGTTCCTGACCTTAGGTGGAAAGTTCTCCGTTTTTCCCCATTGAGAATGATATTTGCTGTGGGTTTTTCATAGATGGCTTTTATGATATTTAGGTATGTACCCTCTATCCCTACACTCTGAAGAGTTTTAGTCAAGAAAGGATGCTGTACTTTGTCAAATGCTTTTTCTGCATCTATTGAGAGGATCATATGATTCTTGTTCTTTCTTTGATTAATGTATCAAATTGATTGATTTGCAAATATTGAACCAAACTTGCAACCCAGGAATAAATCCCACTTGGTCGTGGTGAATAATCCTTTTAATGTACTGTTGGATCCTATTGGCTGGATTTTGGTGAGAATTTTTGCATCCATGTTCCTCAGGGATATTGGTCTGTAATTCTCCTTTTTGATGGGGTCTTTGTCTTATTTTGGGATCAAGGTAATACTGGCCTCATAAAATGAGTTTGGAAGTTTTCCTTCCATTTCTATTTTTTGGAACAGTTTCAGAAGAATAGGTATTAATTCTTCTTTAAATGTTTGGTAGAATTCCCCTGGGAAGCCATCTGGCCCTGGGCTCTTGTTTGTTGGGAGATTTTTGATGACTGCTTCAATTTCCTTAGTGGTTATAGGTCTGTTCAGGTTTTCTATTTCTTCCTGGTTCAGTTTTGGTGGTTTATACATCTCTAGGAATGCATCCATTTCTTCCAGATTATCTAATTTGCTGGCATATCGTTGCTCATAATACGTTCTTACAATTGTTTGTATTTCTTCAGTGTTGGTTGTGATCTCTCCTCTTTCATGATTTTATTTATTTGGGTCATTTCTCTTTTCTTTTTGATAAGCCTGGCCAGGGGTTTATCAATCTTGTTAATTCTTTCAAAGAACCAGCTCCTAGTTTCGTTGATCTGTTCTCCTGTTCTTTTGGTTTCTATTTCATTGATTTCTGCTCTGATCTTTACTATTTCTCTTCTCCTGCTGGGTTTAGGCTTTATTTGCTGTTCTTTCTCCAGCTCCTTTAGGTGTAGGGTCAGGTTGTGTATTTGAGACCTTTCTTGTTTCTTGAGAAAGGCTTGTATTGTATATACTTCCCTCTTAGGACTGCCTTTGCCGCATCCCAAAGATTCTGAACAGTTGTGTTTTCATTTTCATTTGTTTCCATGAATTTTTAAAATTCTTCTTTAATTTCCTGGTTGACCCATTCATTCTTTAGTAGGATGCTCTTTAGCCTCCATGTATTTGAGTTCTTTCTGACTTTCCTGTTGTGATTGAGTTCTAGTTTGAAAGCACTGTGGTCTGAAAATATGCAGGGAATGATCCCAATCTTTTGGTACCACTTGAGACCTGATTTGTGACCCAGGATGGGATCTATTCTGGAGAATGTTCCATGGGCACTAGAGAAGAATTTTGTTGCTTTGGGATGGAATGTTCTCAATGTATCTGTGAAGTCCATTTGATCCAGTGTGTCATATAAAGTCTTTATTTCCTTGTCGATCTTTTGCTTAGATGATCTATCCATTTCAGTGAGGTGGTTGTTAAAGTCCCCTACTCTTATTGTATTGTTGTCAATGTGTTTCTTTGATTTTGTTATTAATTGGCTTATATAAGTGGCTGCTCCCATGTTAGGGGCATAGATCTTCTTGTTGGATAGACCCTTTAAGTAGGATATAGTGCCCTTCCTCATCTATTATGATAGTCTTTGGTTTAAAATCTAATTTGTCTGATATGAGGATTGCCACTCCAGCTTTCTTTTGATGTCCATTAGCATGGTATATGGTTTTCCACCCCCTCACTTTCAATCTGGGGGTGTCTTTGGGTCTAAAATGAGTCTCTTGCAGACAGCATTTCGATGGGTCTTGTTTTTTTATCCAGTCTGATACCCTGTGTCTTTTGATTGGGGCATTTAGCTCATTTACATTCAGGGTAACTATTGATGGATATGAATTTAGTGCCATTGTATTGCCTGCATGGTGACTGTTATTGTATATCATCTGTGCTCCTTTCTGATCTATGTTACTTTTAGGGTCTCTCTTTGCTTAGAGGACCCCTTTCAATATTTCTTGTAGGGCTGGTTTCGTGTTTGCAAATTCTTTTAGTTTTTGTTTGTCCTGGAAGATTTTTATCTCTCCTTTTATTTTCAGTGACAGCCTAGCTGGATATAGTATTCTTGGCTGCATATTTTTTTCTCATTTAGTGCTATGAATATATCATGCCAGTCCTTTCTGGCCTGCCAGGTCTCTGTGGATAGGTCTGTTGCCAGTCTAATGTTTCTACCATTGTAGGTTACGGACCTCTTCTCCCGAGCTGCTTTCAAGATTTTCTCTTTGTCTCTGAGACTTGTAACTTTTACTATTAGATGTCAGAGTATTGACCTATTTTTATTGATTTTGAGGGGGGTTCTCTGTGCCTCCTGGATCTTGATGCCTATTTCCTTCCTCAAATTAGGGAAGTTCTGTGCTATAATTTGCTCCAATATACCTTTGGCCCCTCTCTCTCTTTCTTCTTCTTCTGGGATCCCGATTATTCTAATATTGTTTTGTCTTATGATATCACTTATCTCTCGAATTCTGCCCTTGTGATCTAGTAGTTATTTATCTCCCTTTTCTCAGCTTCTTTATTCTCCATCATTTGGTCTTCTATATCACTAATTCTCTCTTCTGCCTCATTTATCCTAGCAGTTAGAGCCTCCATTTTTTTTAAAAAAGATTTTATTTATTTATTCATGAGAGACAGAGGCAGAGGGAGAAACAGTCTCCCCACGGAGCAGGGAGCCCGA
Source organism: Neomonachus schauinslandi (assembly GCF_002201575.2). Lineage (NCBI taxonomy): Eukaryota > Metazoa > Chordata > Mammalia > Carnivora > Phocidae > Neomonachus > Neomonachus schauinslandi. The sequence continues at coordinate 75,415,210 of NC_058415.1, read as the reverse complement.
TGTGGGACTCGATCGCAGGACCCTGGGATCATGACCTGAGCCAAAGGCAGACGCTTAACCGACTGAGCCACCCAGGCGTCCCAGAGCCTCCATTTTTTATTGCACCTCATTAGTAGCCTTTTTTATTTCAACTTGGTTAGATTTTAGTTCTTTTATTTCTCCAGAAAGGGTTTCTCTAGTATCTTCCATGCTTTTTTCAAGCCCAGCTAGTATCTTTATAATCATCATTCTGAACTCTAGTTCCAACATCATACTAATGTCTTCATTGAATAGGTCCCTGGCAGTCGGTACTGCCTCTTGTTCTTTTTTCTGAGATTGAGTTTTTCCGTCTTGTCATTTTGTCCAGAGGAGAATAGATGAATGAGAGAACAGAATGCTAACAGGGTAACAACGACCCCAGAAAAATATACACTAAACAAATCAGAAGAGACCTGAAACCAGGGGGAGAGAAAGAAAAAAGAAAAGAGAAAAAGTAAAAGAAAAAGAAAAAAAAAAGGAATATGATCAAATATGATCAGGCTGGTGAATAGGTCAGTGCCACACACTATATTTTGGGTGTATTTTGGTCTGTTAGAAGAGACTGCCTCCCAAAATTTTAAAGAAAGAAAAACTTATATATGTCCAAAAATAAGGGTAAATATGATGAAAGGTTGGAATATGATTGTAAAGATGAAAATTATAAAAGATTTTATAAAAGGAATTGATAAGAAGCTGGTTGAAAAAAGAAAGAAGAGAAATTTAAAAAAAGAAGGGGGAGAGAATGTGATCAGGCAGGAGACTAGAACAAAGCCATACACTAGAGATTTAGGGTATATTTTGGTCTGTTAGAAGAAACTGTATCCCAAAATTTTAAAGAGAGAACAACTTACATATATACCAAAAATAAGGTTAACAACAATGAAGGGATAGAATATGACTCTAAAAATGAAAAATAAAAAAGATTTTTTTATTTTATTTTATTTTTTTTATTCTTATGTTAATCCCCATACATTACATCATTAGTTTTAGATGAAGTGTTCCATGATTCATTGTTTGTGCATAACACCCAATGCTCCATGCAGAACGTGCCCTCCTCAATACTCACCACCAGGCCAACCCATCCTCCCACCCCCTTCCCCTCTAGAACCCTGTTTGTTTTTCAGAGTCCATCGTCTCTCATGGTTCGTCTACCCCTCCGATTTCCCCCGCTTCATTCTTCCCCTCCCGCTACCTTTTTCTTCTTCTTCTTTTTTTTTCCTTAACATATATTGCATTATTTGTTTCAGAGGTACAGATTTGAGATTCAACAGTCTTGCACAATTCACAGTGCTTACCAGAGCACATACCCTCCCCAGTGTCTATCACCCCATCCCTCCCACCCCACCCCCCACTCCAGCAACCCTCAGTTTGTTTCCTGCAATTAAGAATTCCTCATATCAGTGAGATCATATGATACATGTCTTTCTCTGTTTGACTTATTTCACTCAACATAATACCCTCCAGTTCCATCCACGTCGTTGCAAATGGCAAGATCTCATTCCTTTTGATGGCTGCATAATATTCCATTGTATATATATACCACATCTTCTTTATCCATTCATCTGTCGATGGACATCTTGGCTCTTTCCACAGTTTGGCTATTGTGGACATTGCTGCTATAAACATCAGGGTGCACGTACCCCTTCGGATCCCTACTTTTGTATCTTTGGGGTAAATACCCAGTAGTGCAATAGCTGGATCATATGGTAGCTCTATTTTCAACTTTTGGAAAAACCTCCATACAGTTTTCCAGAGTGGCTGCACCAGCTTGCATTCCCACCAACAGTGTGGGAGGGTTCCCCTATCTCTGCATCCCCGCCAACATCTGTCGTTTCCTGACTTGTTAATTTTAGCCATTCTGACTGGTGTGAGGTGGTATCTCATTGAGGTTTTGATTTGGATTTCCCTGATGCTGAGTGACATTGAGCACTTTTTCATGTGTCTGTTGGCCATTTGGATGTCTTCTTTGGAAAAATGTCTGTTCATGTCTTCTGCCCATTTCTTGATTGGATTCTTTGTTCTTTGGGTGTTGAGTTTGATGAGTTCTTTATAGATTTTGGATACTAGCCCTTTATCTGATATGCCATTTGCAAATATCTTCTCCCATTCTGTTGGTTGTCTTTTGGTTTTGTTGACTGTTTCCTTTGCTTTGCAAAAGCTTTTTATCTTGATGAAGTCCCAATAGTTCATTTTTGCCCTTGCTTCCCTTGCCTTTGGCGATGTTTCTAGGAAGAAGTTGCTGCGGCTGAGGTCGAAGAGGTTGCTGCCTGTGTTCTCCTTTAGGATTTTGATGGACTCCTGTCTCACATTGAGGTCTTTCAACCATTTGGAGTCTATTTTTGTGTGTGGTGTAAGGAAATGGTCCAGTTTCATTCTTCTGCATGTGGCTATCCAATTTTCCCAACACCATTTGTTGAAGAGACTGTCTTTATTCCATTGGACATTCTTTCCTGCTTTGTTGAAGATGAGTTGACCATAGCGTTGAGGGTCCATTTCTGGGCTCTCTATTCTGTTCCATTGATCTATGTGTCTGTTTTTGTGCCAGTACCATGCTGTCTTGATGATGACAGCTTTGTAATAGAGCTGGAAGTCCGGAATTGTGATGCCGCCGGCTTTGCTTTTCTTTTTCAACATTCCTCTGGCTATGCGGGGTCTTTTCTGGTTCCATACAAATTTTAGGATTATTTGTTCCATTTCTTTGAAAAAAGTGGATGGTATTTTGATGGGGATTGCATTGAATGTGTAGATTGCTCTAGGTAGCATTGACATCTTCACAATATTTGTTCTTCCAATCCATGAGCATGGAACGTTTTTCCATTTCTTTGTGTCTTTCTCAATTTTTTTCATGAGTATTTTATAGTTTTCTGAGTACAGATCCTTTGTCTCTTTGGTTAGATTTATTCCTAGGTATCTTATGGTTTTGGGTGCAATTGTAAATGGGATCGACTCCTTAATTTCTCTTTCTTCTGTCTTGGTGTATAGGAATGCCACTGACTTCTGTGCATTGATTTTATATCCTGGCACTTTACTGAATTCCTGTATGAGTTCTAGCAGTTTTGGGGTGGAGTCTTTGGGGTTTTCCACATAAAGTATCATATCATCTGCAAAGAGTGAGAGTTTGACTTCTTCTTTGCCAATTTGGATGCCTTTGATTTCTTTTTGTTGTCTGATTGCTGTGGCTAGGACTTCCAATACTATGTTGAATAGCAGTGGTGATAGTGGACATCCCTGCCGCGTTCCTGACCTTAGGGGGAAAGCTCTCAGTTTTTCCCCATTGAGAATGATATTCGCTGTAGGTTTTTCATAGATGGCTTTTATGATATTGAGGTATGTACCCTCTATTCCTATACTCTGAAGAGTTTTGATCAAGAAAGGATGCTGTACTTTGTCAAATGCTTTTTCTGCATCTATTGAGAGGATCATATGATTCTTGTTCTTTCTTTTATTAATGTATTGTATCACATTGATTGATTTGCGGATGTTGAACCAACCTCGCAGCCCAGGGATAAATCCCACTTGGTCGTGGTGAATAATCCTTTTAATGTACTGTTGGATCCTATTGGCTAGTATTTTGGTGAGAATTTTTGCATCCATGTTCCTCAGGGATATTGGTCTGTAATTCTCCTTTTTGATGGGGTCTTTGTCTGGTTTTGGGATCAAGGTAATACTGGCCTCATAAAATGAGTTTGGACGTTTTCCTTCCATTTCTATTTTTTGGAACAGTTTCAGAAGAATAGGTATTAATTCTTCTTGAAATGTTTGGTAGAATTCCCCTGGGAAGCCATCTGGCCCTGGGCTTTTGTTTTTTGGGAGATTTTTGATGACTGCTTCAATTTCCTTAGTGGTTATAGGTCTGTTCAGGTTTTCTATTTCATCCTGGTTCAGTTTTGGTAGTTGATACATCTCTAGGAATGCATCCATTTCTTCCAGATTATCTAATTTGCTGGCATAGAGGTGCTCATAATATGTTCTTATAATTGTTTGTATTTCTTTGGTGTTGGTTGTGATCTCTCCTCTTTCATTCATGATTTTGTTGATTAGGGTCATTTCTCTTCTCTTTTTGATAAGTCTGGCCAGGGGTTTATCAATCTTGTTAATTCTTTCAAAGAACCAGCTCCTAGTTTCGTTGATCTGTTCTGCTGTTCTTTTAGTTTCTATTTCATTGATTTCTGCTCTGATCTTTATTATTACTCTTCTCCTGCTGGGTTTAGGCTTTATTTGCTGTTCTTTCTCCAGCTCCTTTAGGTGTAGGGTTAGGTTGTGTACTTGAGACCTTTCTTGTTTCTTGAGAAAGGCTTGTATTGCTATATACTTTCCTCTTAGGACTGCCTTTGCTGCATCCCAAAGATTTGGAATAGTTGTGTTTTCATTTTCATTGGTTTCCATGTATTTCTTTAATTCTTCTTTAATTTCCTCGTTGACCCATTCATTCTTCAGTAGGATGCTCTTTAGCCTCCATGTATTTGAGTTCTTTCTGACTTTTGTCTTGTGATTGAGTTCTAGTTTCAAAGCATTGTGGTCTGAAAATAGGCAGGGAATGATTCCAATCTTTTGGTACCGGTTGAGACCTGATTTATGACCTAGGATGTGATCTATTCTGGAGAATGTTCCATGGGCACTAGAGAAGAATGTGTATTCCGTTGCTTTGGGGTGGAATGTTCTGAATATGTCTGTAAAGTCCATTTGGTCCAGTGTGTCATTTACAGTCTTTATTTCCTTGTTGATCTTTTGCTTAGATGATCTGTCCATTTCAGTGAGGGGGGTGTTAAAGTCCCCCACTATTATTGTATTGTTGTCGATGTGTTTCTTTGCTTTTGTTATTAATTGCCTTATATATTTGGCTGCTCCCATGTTAGGGGCATAGATATTTACAATTGTCAGATCTTCTTGTTGGATAGATCCTTTAAGTAGGATATAGTGTCCTTCCTCATCTCTTATTACAGTCTTTGGTTTAAAATCTAATTTGTCTGTTATAAGGATTGCCACCCCAGCTTTCTTTTGGTGTCCATTAGCATGGTAAATGGTTTTCCACCCCCTCACTTTCAATCTGGGGCTGTCTTTGGTTCTAAAATGAGTCTCTTGCAGACAGCATATCGATGGGTCTTGTTTCTTTATCCAATCTGATAGCCTGTGTCTTTTGATTGGGGCATTTAGCCCATTTACATTCAGGGTAACTATTGAAAGATAGGAATTTAGTGCCATTGTATTGCCTGTAAGGTGACTGTTACCATATATTGTCTGTGTCCCTTTCTGGTCTATATTGCTTTTAGGCTCTCTCTTTGCTTAGAGGACCCCTTTCAAGATTTCCTGTAGGGCTGGTTTTGTGTTTGCAAATTCCTTTAGTTTTTGTTTGTCCTGGAAGCTTATAATCTCTCCTTCAATTTTCAATGACAGCCTAGCTGGATAGAGTATTCTTGGCTGCATATTTTTCTCATTTAGTGCTCTGAATATATCCTGCCAGTCCTTTCTGGCCTGCCAGGTCTCTGTGGATAGGTCTGTGGCCAATCTAATGTTTCTACCCTTGTAGGTTACATATCTCTTCTCCCGAGCTGCTTTCAGGATTTTCTCTTTGTCTATGAGACTCGTAAGTTTCACTATTAGATGTCGGGGTGTTGACCTATTTTTATTGATTTTGAGAGGGGTTCTCTGTGCTTCCTGGATTTTCATGCCTGTTTCCTTTCCCAAATTAGGGAAGTTCTCTGCTATAATTTGCTCCATTATACCTTCTGCCCCTCTCTCTCTTTCTTCTTCTTCTGGGATCCCAATTATTCTAATGTTGTTTCGTCTTATGGTATCGCTTATCTCTCGAATTCTGCCCTCGTGATCCAGTAGTTGTTTATCTCTCTTTTTCTCAGCTTCTTTATTTTCTATCATTTCATCTTCTATATTACTGATTCTCTCTTCTGCCTCATTTATTCTAGCATTTAGCGCCCCCATTTTTGATTGCACCTCATTAATAGCCTTTTTGATTTCTACTTGGTTGGATTTTAGTTTTTACTTCTCCAGAAAGGGTTTCTCTAATAACTTCCATATTTTTTTCAAGCCCAGCTAGTATCTTTAAAGTGATGATTCTGAACTCTAGATCTGACATTGTACTAATGTCCGTATTGAGTAGGTCCCTGGCAGTCGGTACTACCTCTTGTTCTTTTTGTTGAGGTGATTTTTTCCGTCTTGTCATTTTGTGCAGAGGAGAATAGGAGAACAAAATGCTAGCAGAGTAACAACGTCCCCAGAAAATATACTCTAAACAAATCAGAAAAAACCTTCCAGAAAGTGGTCGCTTTTCTGATGAGAGAGTTGTTGCTCTTCTTTTCTTCGATCTCCTGTTGAGTTTGTAGGTGTTCAGAATGGTTTGATCCCTATCCAGCTGAATTCCTGAGAGGAGACGAAATCCAGGTCTCCTACTCCTCCACCATCTTGCTCCGCCCCCTAAAAAAGATTTTTTAAAAAGGGATTGGTAAGGGGCGCCTGGGTGGCTCAGTCGGTTAAGCGACTGCCTTCGGCTCAGGTCATGATCCTGGAGTCCCGGGATCGAGTCCCGCATCGGGCTCCCTGCTCGGCAGGGAGTCTGCTTCTCCCTCTGACCCTCCTCCCTCTCATGCTCTCTGTCTCTCATTCTCTCTCTCGCAAATAAATAAAGTCTTAAAAAAATAAAAAAAATAATAAAAAAAAATAAAAAAAAAAGGGATTGGTAAGATGTTGGTTGAAAAAGGGAAAAAGAAAAATTCAAAAAAAAAGAAAAAGAAAAAAAATTAAAAATACTAACTTTGAAAGACTAAAAAATTATGGGGAAAAAAAGCCATGAATTCTATGTGCTATATTCCCCTAGCACTGGGGTTTTGCAGTTCTCATTGATTGGTAAACTTGGTCTTGATGGGCTGTTCTTACTGATCTTCTGGGGGAGGGCCCTGTTGCTGTGGTTCTCAGATGTCTTTGCCAGAGGCGGAATTGCCCCACCCTTGCTGGGGATGGGCTAAGTAATCCGCTCGGGTTTGCTCTCCACAGCTTTTGTTCCCTGCAAGCTTCCGTACAGCTTTGGAGGAGGAGAGTGAAATGGTGGCCTCCCAATCTCCGCCCCGGATGAGCCGAGAACTCGGGGCCCCACTCCTCAGTGAGCCCCTGGAGAAAAGCAGTCAATCACTCCCATCTCCCCGACTCCGGCCGCACTCCGTGCTCATCCGGCCTGTGACCGAGCATTTCTATCTCTGGCACCCGACTCGGTGGGGAGTCTCCAAACCCAGCAGATCCCTGCAGTGCGGTCCCGCGCCGCTCCTCCCAGGGGAGGAAGGGGAATCTCCCAACATCTGCTGCTTGTTGGGTCCCTGCTGGAGGAGCAGTGGCCCGACTGTGCCTCGGATCATGGTTTATGGCAACCCCGAGCTGAGAGCCCGCACCTCGGCTCCATCTCTGTAGCTGGCTTCCCTGCTCTGTTACCTGGGAGCTCT